>NC_092337.1:67070000-67370000 GCF_046630445.1 Rutidosis leptorrhynchoides
TCTCAATGTTCCACCATATCCTCACGAGTATCCGGTGATGTATGCCCACAGGGAGCCCAGAGGTGCAGGCCTGAGCAGTCAGAACACAGGACCCCCATCTCCTCCTCCTCCTCCATATCAGTACACGCAACATACAGTCATCCAATCTCCTCCTATGGAACCGAGCACAGGGGCAGCAGGTTTTTTCAACAACCTGTTCGACACCTCCCATTTGCAGACTAACAGAGATACATCCGCCGATGCTCAGGAATCCGTATGGGATCAGGCTGCGAACCGGTACACGAATGAGGGGATTGTGCAGGGTATAGATGGTATGGATGTTAATCCCTAGGGGGTAGGGATCTACAGGAAGGTATGGGTTGGCATACAGGGACTATGGTTTACACAAGGCACCTCATCGCTTACAGGGATGATCGCACGTTCGGACGAGATACAGTTCAGGATATCCTCAGGTGTGAACATGACGAAATTGGCACAACAATTCACCACAGACGAGGAGATGACTGACGAGGGTCAGTCCGCATTGAGAAACCCGACGAGGCCCTGTACCAGTGTATCTTACTCCCTTCCGTACCCACCACCTCAGCCATGACAGTATTTTTGAAATATTTGGATAATTACTTATGATACTCTATTATTTTATGCTTGTTCGCCCGATTTCAGGCATAACTATTTTATGTTTTTAGTATGTATGGTATTTAGAAATAACAATTGCATGAATAAAACGTCACAAACAAATGACGATCGAGACCGTATGAGATGGAAGCACGACTTGGAGCAAGGACGCATTAAACGAGGATGACGCCGGCACAAGAATTGAAGAACCCATAATTGGCACGCCATCCGACTGCACGACTTGCAACCATAGGGGAGTACTACGTCTTTACCACTTTTTCAAATAGAATATACGCAAACTACTATACCACTTTAAAACTAAGTGTGGGATTGGCAACCCCACCAACATAAATTTTTAATAATATAACGCCTCTTTTAAAACCTAAAGTGTGGGATACGTCGTATCCTTAACATTGAGGACAATCTTATTTTAAAGTGTGGGATAGCAAATGTTGCACATAACGATTCTTGTAAAACCCTCAAGTGTTGGTAAAATTAATTTTTTCGCAAAAGTTTAAAACTTTCCGAATTATAAAACACTAAGGATTATACAATTCTATAAAAGATCAAAAAGTTTTTGCTAAAAAATAGACAAAAGGGTAAAACGAGGTTAAAAACTTTTTGCGAAAATCAAACCAACTTTCCAAAAGAGCATTGCATAACGAAAGGCGCAAATCGACCCATTATAATTGTTGTGAGGCACCCCTAAATAAGGCTTTATAAGCACTCATTTTTAGTGCTTCACTATACTTCCATTGAACGCGCCGATGTTAACATCTAGGAATCAGAACTTGCTCTTGATCTATATTTTGGAATCACACATTTTGACAAGGATGACTAAGTTAGAACCTCAGCTATTCGTGAAGACAAAAACAACCACAACTACACATCTTCGTTTCCATCTTCATTCTACAAATCCGTTCACTTCTACTTATCTATTCTATCGACTTCATAAATAAAGAAATAAATCCCGACAAAATCATTCCTTTCGGGAAACTCTCTACAAAACCGCATTAGAAAAAATGCCAGCATCCGAGCCAATTATCGAAGAAGTCCGCCAATGAAAGGAGACCTCGAAGAGAAAAGCAAAAGATGCTTGCCATATATATATATATATATATACATATTGATGAAAAAAGGTATGAAAAAGGGAGCAGAACCAGAAAGATTCGAGGAAAGAAACTCCTGGCAGTCAAAAAGAAGGATGCTCACCATGAAATTCCTGATAAAAAGCTGAAGGGATCACTAAAATCGATGTTTCACAAGAAACTCCTATCTATCAAAACTTTTTGCACCCTAGAAACCTCCAAATCACCATATCTTCACAATCCAAGCTGAGTCGATAACTGAAAATTCTCTCATATAAGTTATGAAGATTTGAGTCTTGATCAATCCTTTGACGAAGAATGTAAGCATGACTGGCTAAGAGTGATTTCATTTCTTAGAACTATAGGACACCCTAAACACTTTAGTGAAATGAGTGACCCGAGTGAGATAGCCTCAGTTATGTAACCTCCTCTCATGCTTGCGGAAAAAGGTTTGAGAATAACGAAAAGAATAAAAACTAAGTTTTCACTCCCCCGTCTTGCAGAACAAAGACCACTTGATCACTACGAATAAAAGTCCTCATTGTTTAAAGTTCGAAAGTTTGCTTGAGGACAAGCAAAGTCTAAGTGTGAGATATTTGATATCGGCTAAAAAATCATGTTTTTACCCCCGATATTGAGTCCCAAAAGCATAAAGTTCAAAACTTTGTCGGAAAAATTGAGACGCCCCGTACAAAACCATCATGTACGGATCATCAACAACAGGTCCATTACACGGTATAATACTATATGCTGTTTTAAAACAAGTTTTGCATTCATGAAAAGGTAACGTTTTTACCAACGTCAAATGTTTTACAAAAGATGACGTCTTTACCAATGTCAAATGTTTTACAAAAGGTGACATCTTTACCAACGTCGAATGTTTTACAAAAGATGACGTCTTTACCAGCGTCAAATGTATTACAAAAGGTAATGTGCTTCTATGAATAGAAAGCATTAACATAAGTACGTGACGCAAAGGTCATTACAAAGCCATTGTTCAAATGTAGCATTAGTTGTGAATGCAAAGTAAAAGTTCCATGATTGAGACATCTCTAGACAATGCAGCGGAAGTCTAACACAGCGAGTTTGTAACAGCAAGTCTATAGCACCAAGACTATAACAGCAAGTCTAACAGCAGAAGCAACAACGTCTAAGCACCTGAGAAATACATGCTTAAAAAGTTAACACGAATGTTGGTGAGCTATAGTTTGTAATCAGTAAAGTAATGTAGACCACGAGCTTTCAGTGCTTCAAACAGCGTTTTAAAACAGTATGATAAAGTATATGCTTAACCGTGGGCACCCGGTAACTAGACTTAACGTATGTATATCACCCCCTAAAAGTGCACTTAGCGAGTGCGTAAGTTTACAAAGTATTAAACACCCGTTAAATGCTAGCGCGACTAGCCCGAGTGGGGATGTCAAACCCTATGGATCCATATCTAAGATTCGCGTTCACCGGTTCATAAACCAATGACTAAACGTTACCGAGCTAAGGGGAAAATTTATGCCGTTATATCACCCACACATATATAAAGTTTAAGTGCTCGTGTCTAGTAAGTAAAACGTAAAAAGCACATGTATTCTCAGTCCCAAAAATAGTAAGGTAAAAAGGGAAGCTATAACTCACAGTGAAAATACGGTAAAAGTCGATATGAGGTAAGTAAGCAAGTAAGTCGGTCCGAAAGGTCCTCATCCTAGGTCAAAAGTTACTAAGTCTGTAAATTGTCCCAAAAGGTTTTAAAAGTACGTAAGTTAAGTCTTAAGTTTCATCATCATCAACATCGTACGTAAAAAGTAAGGTAAGTTTTCAATCAAGAATAGAGATCGAAACAAAGGCTGACTTCGTTCAGCTGCTACGACCTCTATACAAACTTAAATGACATGAGACCAGTGGCCAAGGCTCCATATGTGAGTCCTATAACCGCTGACCAATTTTCAGAACCTAACTCTTCTTTATTTGACGGTGATGACGGTTTAAGTGCGAGTAGGTCAGAAATTTCAGCACAACGTTAGAAAGGCGTAGTGACTTTCGGAAGGCTAGAAATCCTAAACCGTATATCGGATTTAGGCTTGGCCTAAACGAAAAGTCATCTACTCGAACCGAACTATCTAGAAATAAACTTTTCTAGAAGCCCAAGAGCCTGATCAGACCCTAAAAAACAGAAAGCATGTGCTCCGGTGGGTTTCTTGGTGTTTGATGCTCATCATGGTTCTCATCCTTGATGCGTATAATCCTCAAGTGTACAACTCTTGCTGTTTTAGCATCACTTTAACCAAGGTTTAACCATCTACACACAAAGTTAAGACTAATAAATAAAAAACAACTCATGTGAGAGTTTGAGCAAGGTGATGAACCAAAGTTACATCAATTTCTTAGTTTCAACACAAGTACAAGTTCTTTTAAGCTTTAAACCTTGAATCAAACTAAATAAGCAAGATCTTAAGTCATGGAACTTAGATCAAACACAAAAATGAAACTCTAAGCTAAAGAGCTTGGATCTTAACAATACTTATGAGATCTCAAGCTAGTAAGCTTGTATCTTTTGTTTAATGAAACACAAGTCACAAATCAAAAGTACAACAAACTAAAGAAGATCATAAGTTAGTAAACTTTTGATCTTAACTAACTTTTTGTAGAAACTTCAAGCTAGTAAGCTTGTATTTCAAACTTTCTTGAAGATCCATAAAGTAAAGTGTTGGATCTAAAAGTTACATGAAGATCATAAACATAGGTTTGATCTTTAAACTTAAATAAAGAGATCTTAAGTTAATAAACTTAGATCTAACAAGATTATGAAGATTCAAAGCTAAAAAGCTTGAATTCTTCATATTCTTGAAAACTTTTCAAAACAAAGTTTAAATCAACAAAAGTTATGAAGATTCAAGTTACAAAACTTGAATCTTTGTTCATGATGATGATGATATATGAATTAAAGTAAGAAAAGAAAGAAAAGAAAGAAAGAAAAGAAACCAAGAACTTACAAGTTCTTCAAACTTTGAGAGAAAAACTCTAGAGTGAGAAAGTAGAGAGAAGTGTGTATGTTTGAATGAAATGAAAATGAGAGAAATGAGAGTTTAAAATAAAATAAAGTGGTGGAAATGGGGTGAGGGTGGCCAACGGTCAAGGGAGGGGATGGGGGGACCATCTTGTGAAATATCCCGTTCTTATTGATTAAAAACGTTCCATATTAATTGATTTCGTTGCGAGGTTTTGACCTCTATATGAGACGTTTTTCAAAGACTGCATTCATTTTTAAAACAAACCATAACCTTTATTTCATAAATAAAGGTTTAAAAAGCTTTACGTAGATTATCAAATAATGATAATCTAAAATATCCTGTTTACACACGACCATTACATAATGGTTTACAATACAAATATGTTACATCGAAATCAGTTTCTTGAATGCAGTTTTTACACAATATCATACAAACATGTACTCCAAATCTTGTCCTTATTTTAGTATGCAACAGCGGAAGCTCTTAGTATTCACCTGAGAATAAACATGCTTTAAACGTTAACAAAAATGTTGGTGAGTTATAGGTTTAACCTATATATATCAAATCATAACAATAGACCACAAGATTTCATATTTCAATACACATCTCATACATAGAGATAAAAATCATTCATATGGTGAACACCTGGTAACCGACATTAACAAGATGCATATATAAGAATATCCCCATCATTCCGGGACACCCTTCGGATATGATATAAATTTCGAAGTACTAAAGCATCCGGTACTTTGGATGGGGTTTGTTAGGCCCAATAGATCTATCTTTAGGATTCGCGTCAATTAGGGTGTCTGTTCCCTAATTCTTAGATTACCAGACTTAATAAAAAGGGGCATATTCGATTTCGATAATTCAACCATAGAATGTAGTTTCACGTACTTGTGTCTATTTTGTAAATCATTTATAAAACCTGCATGTATTCTCATCCCAAAAATATTAGATTTTAAAAGTGGGACTATAACTCACTTTCACAGATTTTTACTTCGTCGGGAAGTAAGACTTGGCCACTGGTTGATTCACGAACCTATAACAATATATACATATATATCAAAGTATGTTCAAAATATATTTACAACACTTTTAATATATTTTGATGTTTTAAGTTTATTAAGTCAGCTGTCCTCGTTAGTAACCTACAACTAGTTGTCCACAGTTAGATGTACAGAAATAAATCGATAAATATTATCTTGAATCAATCCACGACCCAGTGTATACGTATCTCAGTATTGATCACAACTCAAACTATATATATTTTGGAATCAACCTCAACCCTGTATAGCTAACTCCAACATTCACATATAGAGTGTCTTTGGTTGTTCTGAAATATATATAGATGTATCGATATGATAGGTCGAAACATTGTATACGTGTCTATGGTATCTCAAGATTACATAATATACAATACAAGTTGATTAAGTTATGGTTGGAATAGATTTGTTACCAATTTTCACGTAGCTAAAATGAGAAAAATTATCCAATCTTGTTTTACCCATAACTTCTTCATTTTAAATCCGTTTTGAGTGAATCAAATTGCTATGGTTTCATATTGAACTCTATTTTATGAATCTAAACAGAAAAAAGTATAGGTTTATAGTCGGAAAAATAAGTTACAAGTCGTTTTTGTAAAGGTAGTCATTTCAGTCGAAAGAACGACGTCTAGATGACCATTTTAGAAAACATACTTCCACTTTGAGTTTAACCATAATTTTTGGATATAGTTTCATGTTCATAATAAAAATCATTTTCCCAGAATAACAACTTTTAAATCAAAGTTATCATAGTTTTTAATTAACTAACCCAAAACAGCCCGCGGTGTTACTACGACGGCGTAAATCCGGTTTTACGGTGTTTTTTGTGTTTCCAGGTTTTAAATCATTAAGTTAGCATATCATATAGATATAAAACATGTGTTTAGTTGATTTTAAAAGTTAAGTTAGAAGGATTAACTTTTATTTGCGAACAAGTTTAGAATTAACTAAACTATGTTCTAGTGATTACAAGTTTAAACCTTCGAATAAGATAGCTTTATATGTATGAATAGAATGATGTTATGAACATCATTACTACCTCAAGTTCCTTGGATAAACCTAATGGAAATGAGAAAAATAGATCTAGCTTCAAAGGATCCTTGGATGGCTTGAAAGTTCTTGAAGCAGAATCATGACACGAAAACAATTTCAAGTAAGATTTCCATTCGAAATAAGATTGTTATAGTTATAGAAATTGAATTAAAGTTTGAATATGATTATTACCTTGTATTAGAAAGATAACCTACTGTAAGTAACAAAGGTTTCTTGATCTTGGATGATTATTTGGAATGGATTTAGAAAACTTGGAAGTAAACTTGCAATCTTGGAAGTATTCTTGATTTTATGAAACTAGAACTTTTGGAATTTATGAAGAACACTTAGAACTTAAAGATAGAACTTGAGAGAGATCAATTAGATGAAGAAAATTGAAGAATGAAAGTGTTTTTAGGTGTTTTTGGTCGTTGGTGTATGGATTAGATATAAAGGATATGTAATTTTGTTTTCATGTAAATAAGTCATGAATGATTACTCATATTTTTGTAATTTTATGAGATATTTTATGCTAGTTGCCAAATGATGGTTCCCACATGTGTTAGGTGACTCACATGGGCTGCTAAGAGCTGATCATTGGAGTGTATATACCAATAGTACATACATCTAAAAGCTGTGTATTGTACGAGTACGAATACGGGTGCATACGAGTAGAATTGTTGATGAAACTGAACGAGGATGTAATTGTAAGCATTTTTGTTAAGTAGAAGTATTTTGATAAGTGTATTGAAGTCTTTAAAAAGTGTATGAATACATATTAAAACACTACATTTATATACATTTTAACCGTGTCGTTAAGTCATCGTTAGTCGTTACATGTAAATGTTGTTTTGAAACCTTTAGGTTAACGATCTTGTTGAATGTTGTTAACCCATTATTTATTATAACAAATGAGATGTTAAATTGTTATATTATCATGATATTATGTTATATAATATATCTTAGTATGATATATATACAGTTAAATGTCGTTACAACGATAATCGTTACATATATGTCTCGTTTCGAAATCATTAAGTTAGTAGTCTTATTTTTACATATGTATTTCATTGTTAATACACTTAATAATATATTTACTTATCATTTAACATAATTAACCAAGTGTATCAATATCTTAATATGATTCATATGTACCTAGTAAGACGTTGTTATAACGATAATCGTTATATATCTCGTTTTCGAGTTTCTTAAATTAATAGTCTCATTTTTATGTATATAACTCATTGTTAAAATACCTAATGAGATACATACTTATAATAAAATCATGTTAACTATATATATAACCATATATATGTCATCGTATAGTTTTTACAAGTTTTAACGTTCGTGAATCACCGGTAAACTTGGGTGGTCAATTGTCTATATGAAACCTATTTCAATTAATCAAGTCTTAACAAGTTTGATTGCTTAACATGTTGGAAACACTTAATCATGTAAATAACAATTTCATTTAATATATATATAAATATGGAAAAGTTCGGGTCACTACAGTACCTACCCGTTAAATAAATTTCGTCCCGAAATTTTAAGCAGTTGGAGGTGTTGACGTATCTTCTGGAAATAAATGCGGGTATTTCTTCTTCATCTGATCTTCACGCTCCCAGGTGAACTCGGGTCCTCTACGAGCATTCCATCGAACCTTAATAATCGGTATCTTGTTTTGTTTAGGTCTCTTAACCTCACGATCCATTATTTCGACGGGTTCTTCAATGAATTGAAGTTTTTCATTGATTTGGATTTTGTCCAACGGAATAGTGAGATCTTCTTTAGCAAAACATTTCTTCAAATTTAAGATGTGGAAAGTGTTATGTACAGCCGCAAGTTGTTGAGGTAGCTCCAGTTGGTAAGCTACTGGTCCGACACGATCTATAATCTTGAATGGTCCAATGTACCTTGGATTTAGTTTCCCCCGTTTACCAAATCGAACAACGCCTTTCCAAGGTGAAACCTTAAGCATGACCATTTCTCCAATTTCAAACTCTATATCTTTTCTTTTACTGTCCGCGTAGCTCTTTTGTCGACTCTGGGCGGTTTTCAATCTTTGTTGAATTTGGATGATTTTCTCGGTAGTTTCTTGTATTATCTCCGGACCCGTAATCTGTCTATCCCCCACTTTACTCCAACAAATCGGAGACCTGCACTTTCTACCATAAAGTGCTTCAAACGGCGCCATCTCAATGCTTGAATGGTAGCTGTTGTTGTAGGAAAATTCTGCTAACGGTAGATGTCGATCCCAACTGTTTCCGAAATCAATAACACAAGCTCGTAGCATGTCTTCAAGCGTTTGTATCGTCCTTTCGCTCTGCCCATCAGTTTGTGGATGATAGGCAGTACTCATGTCTAGACGAGTTCCCAATGCTTGCTGTAATGTCTGCCAGAATCTTGAAATAAATCTGCCATCCCTATCAGAGATAATAGAGATTGGTATTCCATGTCTGGAGACGACTTCCTTCAAATACAGTCGTGCTAACTTCTCCATCTTGTCATCTTCTCTTATTGGCAGGAAGTGTGCTGACTTGGTGAGACGATCAACTATTACCCAAATAGTATCATAACCACTTGCAGGCCTTGGCAATTTAGTAATGAAATCCATGGTAATGTTTTCCCATTTCCATTCCGGGATTTCAGGTTGTTGTAGTAGACCTGATGGTTTCTGATGTTCAGCTTTGACCTTAGAACACGTCAAACATTCTCCTACATATTTAGCAATATCGGCTTTCATACCTGGCCACCAAAAATGTTTCTTAAGATCCTTGTACATCTTCCCCGTTCCAGGATGTATTGAGTATCTGGTTTTATGAGCTTCTCTAAGTACCATTTCTCTCATATCTCCAAATTTTGGTACCCAAATTCTTTCAGCCCTATACCGGGTTCTGTCTTCCCGAATATTAAGATGCTTCTCCGATCCTTTGGGTATTTCATCCTTTAAATTTCCCTCTTTTAAAACTCCTTGTTGCGCCTCCTTTATTTGAGTAGTAAGGTTAGTGTGAATCATTATATTCATAGATTTTACTCGAATGGGTTCTCTGTCCTTTCTGCTCAAGGCGTCGGCTACCACATTTGCCTTCCCCGGGTGGTAACGAATCTCAAAGTCGTAATCATTCAACAATTCAATCCACCTACGCTGCCTCATATTCAGTTGTTTCTGATTAAATATGTGTTGAAGACTTTTGTGGTCGGTATATTTAATACTTTTGACCCCATATAAGTAGTGCCTCCAAGTCTTTAATGCAAAAACAACCGCGGCTAATTCCAAATCATGCGTCGTATAATTTTGCTCGTGAATCTTCAATTGTCTAGACGTATAAGCAATCACCTTCGTCCGTTGCATTAATACACAACCGAGACCTTGCTTTGATGCGTCACAATAAATCACAAAATCATCATTCCCTTCAGGCAATGACAATATAGGTGCCGTAGTTAGCTTTTTCTTCAATAATTGAAATGCCTTCTCTTGTTCATCATTCCATTCAAATTTCTTCCCTTTATGCGTTAATGCAGTCAAGGGTTTTGCTATTTTGGAGAAATCTTGGATGAATCTTCTGTAGTAACCAGCCAATCCTAAAAATTGACGTATATGCTTCGGAGTTTTTGGGGTTTCCCACTTTTCAACGGTTTCGATCTTTGCCGGGTCCACCTGGATACCTTCTTTGTTCACTATGTGACCGAGGAATTGAACTTCTTCCAACCAAAATGCACACTTTGAAAACTTAGCGTACAGTTTTTCTTTCCTCAATACTTCTAGCACTTTTCTCAAATGTTCTCCGTGCTCTTGATCATTCTTTGAGTAAATAAGTATGTCATCGATGAAAATAATGACAAACTTGTCAAGATATGGCCCACACACTCGGTTCATAAGGTCCATGAACACAGCTGGTGCGTTAGTCAATCCAAACGGCATAACCATAAACTCGTAATGACCATAACGCGTCCTAAAAGCAGTTTTTGGAATATCATCCTCCTTTACTCGCATTTGATGATATCCAGAACGTAAATCGATCTTCGAATAAACCGACGAGCCTTGTAGTTGATCAAATAAGTCGTCAATTCTCGGCAGTGGATAACGGTTTTTGATGGTAAGTTTGTTCAACTCTCTGTAGTCAATACACAACCTAAATGTACCATCCTTCTTCTTGACAAACAAAACAGGAGCTCCCCATGGTGATGTGCTTGGTCGAATGAAACCACGTTCTAATAGTTCTTGTAGTTGGCTTTGCAGTTCTTTCATCTCGCTGGGTGCGAGTCTATAAGGAGCACGAGCTATTGGTGCAGCTCCTGGTACAAGATCTATTTGAAATTCAACAGATCGATGTGGAGGTAGTTCCGGTAATTCTTTCGGAAATACATCGGGAAATTCTTTTGCGACGGGAACATCATTGATGCTCTTTTCTTAAGTTTGTACTTTCTCGACGTGTTCTAGAACAGCATAGCAACCTTTTCTTATTAGTTTTTGTTCCTTCAAATTACTAATAAGATGTAGCTTCATGTTGCCCTTTTCTCCGTACACCATTAAGGGTTTTCCTTTTTCTCGTATAATGCGAATTGCATTTTTGTAACAAACGATCTCTGCTTTCACCTTTTTCAGCCAGTCCATGCCATCTATTACATCAAAACTCCCTAACTCTACTGGTATCAAATCAATCTTAAATATTTCGCTACCCAGTTTAATTTCTTGATTCCGGCATATATTATCTGCTAAAATTAATTTACCGTTTGCTAATTTGAGTAAAAATTTACTATCCAACGGCGTCAATGGAAAACTTAATTTAGCACAAAAATCTCTACTCATATAGATCAAATAAAACGTAAGCAGATTTATTGTCAATAAGAAACATACCCGTAACAAGCTCCGGGTCTTCCTGTGCCTCTACCGCATTAATATTGAAAACTCTTCCGCGGTCTTGACCATTTGTGTTCTCCTGGTTTGGGCAATTTCTAATAATGTGGCCCGGTTTTCCACATTTATAACAAACTACATTGGCATAACTTGCTCCGACACTACTTGCTCCGCCATTACTCGTTCCGACACCATTTGGTCCTTTCGTTCTGTTAACCCCTAGTCCGTAGACCTCACACTTCGCCGCGCTATGACCATTTCTTTTACACTTGTTGCAAAATTTGGTGCAGAACCCCGAGTGATACTTTTCACACCTTTGGCATAGCTGCTTCTGATTGTTGTTGTTGTTGCAGTTGTTATTGTTGTTGGGATGATTGTTGTAGTTGCTGTTGTTGTTGTTGTTGTTGTTGGGCCGTTTGTTGTAGTTGCGATTGATTTTGCGATTGTTGGGATAATTGTTGCGATTATTATTGTAATTGTTGTTGTTGTTGTTGTATTGGTGATTCTTATCACCGTTTTCCTCCCACTTTCTTTTGACTTGCTTCACATTGGCCTCTTCAGCCATCTGTTCTTTAATTCTTTTCTCAATCTGGTTCACTAGTTTGTGAGCCATTCTACATGCCTGTTGTATGGAGGCAGGCTCGTGTGAACTTATATCTTCTTGGATTCTTTCCGGTAATCCTTTCACAAACGCGTCGATCTTCTCTTCCTCATCTTCGAATGCTCCCGGACACAATAGGCACAATTCTGTGAATCGTCTTTTGTACGTGGTAATATCAAATCCTTGGGTTCGTAACCCTCTAAGTTCTGTCTTGAGCTTATTGACCTCGGTTCTGGGACGGTACTTCTCGTTCATCAAGTGCTTGAATGCTGACCACGATAGTGCGTATGCATCATCTTGTCCCACTTGCTCTAGATAGGTATTCCACCATGTTAACGCAGAACCTGTGAAGGTATGCGTAGTGTACTTCACTTTGTCCTCTTCAGTACACTTACTTATGGCAAACACCGATTCGACCTTCTCGGTCCACCGTTTTAATCCGATCGGTCCTTCGGTTCCATCAAATTCCAAAGGTTTGCAGGCAGTGAATTCTTTGTAGGTGCATCCTACACGATTTCCTGTACTGCTAGATCCAAGGTTATTGTTGGTATGTAGCGCAGCCTGTACTGCGGCTATGTTTGAAGCTAGAAAAGTACGGAATTCCTCTTCATTCATATTCACGGTGTGTCGAGTAGTCGGTGCCATTTCCTTCAAAATAGTCAAATGGAACAAGTTAATCATACAGAATATTAAGAGTAGTTAATAGTATTTCGTAGCATAATATGAACTCATTTATAAAAGCTTTTTCTTCATATTAGCGTTTTATAAGTTTAAATTCGGGTAGTACCTACCCGTTAAGTTCATACTTAGTAGCTAATATACAATTCAACTACTACAATTCTATATGAAAAACTGATTATAATAATATTTCGCGTTCAAACTTTTATACAATATTTTACAAACTTACAATACCGCTTATTTTACATAAAGCATGAAATATAGCACACAATAACTTTGATACAAGATAGTTGTGAAGATAATTCTAGCTAGTACACAAGTCGTTCAGCAAGGGCAATAAAGACACGTAATTCATACGTCCAGAAACAAGTCATGCATTCTGGTTTTTCTAGGACTATTTCCCATCCTTGGTCGTGTGGAACATAACCGTTATGGCCATTGATAAGACAGCGTGTTGTAACGTCGTCAAAGGGACGAGGGTTACATAATGACCAACAGTCTCGTAATAACCTAAAAACCTCATTTCTTACCCCAATTACCGACTCCGTCACTTGTGGAAACGTTTTGTTTAATAGTTGTAGCCCGATGTTCTTTTTCTCACTTTGGTGAGAAGCGAACATTACTAACTCATAAGCATAGCATGCTTCTTTATGTTGCATGTTAGCCGCTTTTTCTAAATCATGAAGTCCTATATTCGGATACATTAAGTCAAAATAATTTCTTAACCCGTTGCGTAAAATAGCATTTGGGTTCCCCGCAATATATGCGTCAAAGTAAACACATCGTAACTTATGGGTTTCCCAATGTGATATCCCCCATCTTTCAAACGAAAGTCTCTTATAAACCAAGACATTCTTGGAACGTTCTTCGAATGTCTTACAAACTGATTTCGCCGTAAATAGTTGTGCCGAAGAATTCTGACCGACTCTAGACAAGATTTCATCAATCATGTCTCCGGGTAGGCCTCTTAAAATATTGGGTTGTCTATCCATTTTGTGTTTTTATACTGTAAAATAGACAAGAGTTAGATTCATAAAAAAAAATACTTATTAATACAAGCAATTTTTACATATATCATAAAGCATAAGCACACTATATTACATATATTACACCACACGAATACAACTATCTTATTCCGACTCGCTCGTTTCTTCTTCTTCGGTTTTGGTTCGTTTTGCCAAGTTTCTAGGGATATATGATGTTCCCCTAATACGAGCTGTCGTTTTCCACAACGGTTTAGAAAAACCTGGTGGTTTAGAGGTTCCCGGGTCATTGTTACAACTTAAGGGCTTCGGGGGTTGACGATACATATAAAGTTCATCGGGGTTGGAATTAGATTTCTCTATTTTTATGCCCTTTCCCTTATTATTTTCTTTTGCCTTTTTAAATTCAGTTGGGGTAATTTCTATAACATCATCGGAATTCTCGTCGGAATCCGATTCATCGGAGAATTGATAATCCTCCCAATATTTTGCTTCCTTGGCGGAAACACCATTGACCATAATTAACCTTGGTCGGTTGGTTGAGGATTTTCTTTTACTTAACCGTTTTATTATTTCCTCCACCGGTTCTATTTCCTCCTCCGGTTCCTCCTCTTCCGGTTCTGATTCTTCTTCCGGTTCTTCTTCGGGAACTTGTGAATCAGTCCAATATATATTCGACTCTTCGATATTATTAGGTGAGTCAATGGGATTTGTGCTAGAGCTAGACATCTATCACACAATATCAAACATGGTAAGAGATTAATATATCACATAATATATACATGTTAATAATATATAGTTTCCAACAAAAATGTTAAGCAATCATTTTTAAAGAAAACACGGTCGAAGTCCAGACTCACTAATGCATCCTAACAAACTCGATAAGACACAATAATGCAAATTTTCTGGTTCTCTAAGACCAACGCTCGGATACCAACTGAAATGTCCCGTTCTTATTGATTAAAAACGTTCCATATTAATTGATTTCGTTGCGAGGTTTTGACCTCTATATGAGACGTTTTTCAAAGACTGCATTCATTTTTAAAACAAACCATAACCTTTATTTCATAAATAAAGGTTTAAAAAGCTTTACGTAGATTATCAAATAATGATAATCTAAAATATCCTGTTTACACACGACCATTACATAATGGTTTACAATACAAATATGTTACATCGAAATCAGTTTCTTGAATGCAGTTTTTACACAATATCATACAAACATGGACTCCAAATCTTGTCCTTATTTTAGTATGCAATAGCGGAAGCTCTTAGTATTCACCTGAGAATAAACATGCTTTAAATGTCAACAAAAATGTTGGTGAGTTATAGGTTTAACCTATATATATCAAATCATAACAATAGACCACAAGATTTCATATTTCAATACACATCCCATACATAGAGATAAAAATCATTCATATGGTGAACACCTGGTAACCGACATTAACAAGATGCATATATAAGAATATCCCCATCATTCCGGGACACCCTTCGGATATGATATAAATTTCGAAGTACTAAAGCATCCAGTACTTTGGATGGGGTTTGTTAGGCCCAATAGATCTATCTTTAGGATTCGCGTCAATTAAGGTGTCTGTTCCCTAATTTTTAGATTACCAGACTTAATAAAAAGGGGCATATTCGATTTTAATAATTCAACCATAGAATGTAGTTTCACGTACTTGTGTCTATTTTGTAAATCATTTATAAAACCTGCATGTATTCTCATCCCAAAAATATTAGATTTTAAAAGTGGGACTATAACTCACTTTCACAGATTTTTACTTCGTTGGGAAGTAAGACTTGGCCACTGGTTGATTCACGAACCTATAACAATATATACATATATATCAAAGTATGTTCAAAATATATTTACAACACTTTTAATATATTTTGATGTTTTAAGTTTATTAAGTCAGCTGTCCTCGTTAGTAACCTACAACTAGTTGTCCACAGTTAGATGTACAGAAATAAATCGATAAATATTATCTTGAATCAATCCACGACCCAGTGTATACGTATCTCAGTATTGATCACAACTCAAACTATATATATTTTGGAATCATCCTCAACCCTGTATAGCTAACTCCAACATTCACATATAGAGTGTCTATGGTTGTTCCGAAATATATATAGATGTGTCGACATGATAGGTCGAAACATTGTATACGTGTCTATGGTATCTCAAGATTACATAATATACAATACAAGTTGATTAAGTTATGGTTGGAATAGATTTGTTACCAATTTTCACGTAGCTAAAATGAGAAAAATTATCCAATTTTGTTTTACCCATAACTTCTTCATTTTAAATCCGTTTTGGGTGAATCAAATTGCTATGGTTTCATATTGAACTCTATTTTTTGAATCTAAACAGAAAAAGTATAGGTTTATAGTTGTAAAAATAAGTTACAAGTCATTTTTGTAAAGGTAGTCATTTCAGTCGAAAGAACGACGTCTAGATGACCATTTTAGAAAACATACTTCCACTTTGAGTTTAACCATAATTTTTGGATATAGTTTCATGTTCATAATAAAAATCATTTTCCTAGAATAACAACTTTTAAATCAAAATTTATCATAGTTTTTAATTAACTAACCCAAAACAGCCCGCGGTGTTACTACGACGGCGTAAATCCGGTTTTACGGTGTTTTTCGTGTTTCCAGGTTTTAAATCATTAAGTTAGCATATCATATAGATATAAAACATGGGTTTAGTTGATTTTAACAGTCAAGTTAGAAGGATTAACTTTTATTTGCGAACAAGTTTAGAATTAACTAAACTATGTTCTAGTGATTACAAGTTTAAACCTTCGAATAAGATAGCTTTATATGTATGAATAGAATGATGTTATGAACATAATTACTACCTCAATTTCCTTGGATAAACCTACTAGAAATGAGAAAAATAGATCTAGCTTCAAAGGATCCTTGGATGGCTTGAAAGTTCTTGAAGCATAATCATGACACGAAAACAATTTCAAGTAAGATTTCCACTCGAAATAAGATTGTTATAGTTATAGAAATTGAATTAAAGTTTGAATATGATTATTACCTTGTATTAGAATGATAACCTACTGTAAGTAACAAAGGTTTCTTGATCTTGGATGATTACTTGGAATGGATTTAGAAAACTTGGAAGTAAACTTGCAATCTTGGAAGTATTCTTGATTTTATGAAACTAGAACTTTTGGAATTTATGAAGAACACTTAGAACTTAAAGATAGAACTTGAGAGAGATCAATTAGATGAAGAAAATTGAAGAATGAAAGTATTTGTAGGTGTTTTTGGTCGTTGGTGTATGGATTAGATATAAAGGATATGTAATTTTGTTTTCATGTAAATAAGTCATGAATGATTACTCATATTTTTGTAATTTTATGAGATATTTTATGCTAGTTGCCAAATGATGGTTCCCACATGTGTTAGGTGACTCACATGGGCTGCTAAGATCTGATCATTGGAGTGTATATACCAATAGTACATACATCTAAAAGCTGTGTATTGTACGAGTACGAATACGGGTGCATACGAGTAGAATTGTTGATGAAACTGAACGAGGATGTAATTGTAAGCATTTTTGTTAAGTAGAAGTATTTTGATAAGTGTCTTGAAGTCTTTCAAAAGTGTATGAATACATATTAAAACACTACATGTATATACATTTTAACTGAGTCGTAAAGTCATCGTTAGTCGTTACATGTAAATGTTGTTTTGAAACCTTTAGGTTAACGATCTTGTTGAATGTTGTTAACCCATTATTTATTATAACAAATGAGATGTTAAATTGTTATATTATCATGATATTATGTTATATAATATATCTTAGTATGATATATATACAGTTAAATGTCGTTACAACAATAATCGTTACATATATGTCTCGTTTCGAAATCATTAAGTTAGTAGCCTTATTTTTACATATGAATTTCATTGTTAATACACTTAATAATATATTTACTTATCATTTAACATAATTAACCAAGTGTATCAATATCTTAATATGATTCATATGTACCTAGTAAGACGTTGTTATAACGATAATCGTTATATATCTCGTTTTAGAATTTCTTAAATTAATAGTCTCATTTTTATGTATATAACTCATTGTTAAAATACCTAATGAGATACATACTTATAATAAAATCATGTTAACTAAATATATAACCATATATATGTCATCGTATAGTTTTTACAAGTTTTAACGTTCGTGAATCACTGGTCAACTTGGGTGGTCAATTGTCTATATGAAACCTATTTCAATTAATCAAGTCTTAACAAGTTTGATTGCTTAACATGTTGGAAACACTTAATCATGTAAATAACAATTTCATTTAATATATATATAAACATGGAAAAGTTCGGGTCACTACATCTTGGCCTCATGTGGTGTGGCTTGGTGTGGTCCATGGTGGTGGTACTAGGTGATGTTGACATGTTGGGTGGTTTGAGACATAATACAAGCCTTAGTACATAAGCATGCATGATACATGTCTCATTACTTACATGGACTAATTATGATTACATGGACTAAGTAACCCATTAAGGTGCTTAGTCCATTAAGGTAACTAGCGAGCCTTAGTAAACACTAAGCGTAATTAAGGAACCATAAAGCCAAGTAATTGTCATTAATAAATAACAATTATGTTTACGTAGTCATAACATTCCAATTATGACAAAAGTTTAACGTGTACCAAGTACGTAGCTCGTTTTAAACAATAAGTGACACTAACGGTCGTATATGCATTCAAGGATCCTGTTAAGTAACTAAGTACATAAAAACACGTTGTAAGGCATTAACGAAAGTAATTAACATAATAAATGATCCAAGAATATAATCTAACTCAGTACGCACAAATACGCAGTTTCGTGAAAGTAATAAATATAAATGATGTGTTAAGACGTAACCTTTAAAATGTAGACAATATGCTTAATAATTAACACATAATACAGGCAACTAAAACCCGATCATGTAGTAACTAGCAAGTAAATTGACCAGTTCGATCCACATGGAGAAGTTTGTTTTAAGGACTTCAAAAACAGTTAATTATTCTAAGAAAAAGGGGAGTTTTAATTGTAGAATTGTTAAGTAACAAACAGGAAATAAAATGAGATAAATAACAAGGATGAGAAGACGATGTTTACTTCAATGCTTGATAAATGATAAGGATTGTTCTTTTATACTTAAACCCGTTATTTTGTAGTTACAAGTAAATGGTTCATATCAATCTCACAATATCTATAAACCGAGAACTATAAACTTAGTAAATTCACATAAACCTTGTCATTAGTTCTTCTTTACCTATGTTTAATCAATAAGACTCTTCCTTGGTTGAATTCACATAAAACCTAGTTTATTAAGATCACTCTAAATAAACTACACTATTGTAAACTCTAGTTACCATTCAATTATCATCCTACACTCACATGTAGATGTCTAAATCACTAGGTGTTGAAATACTAGCCATGAACATTGATAAACTCACATAAACTAATTCATAACTTGTATAATTGAACTAGAGTAAATGGATACTTACAACAATGGATCTATGGAAGAACATAATTGATTTAGATTAATTAGATTAATTAGACCCAACCCGATTAAACTCACGTAAAACCTAAATTACAACAATCACTTGAGGTAAATTCATGACTATGTAGTTCTAGTACTTATTCAATTATCGATCTAAACATATAGCAAAGTCGTCAATTAAGTATATGTTTACCCGTCTAGATTACTAAAAGTATTGAAGCCTAGATTGTGTTCCTAGTGTCACATGTAGTTAATAATCTATGTAATTGAAGAAAAGTATCAAACTAGCATAAATATAGTTCTTTTGGTTGGACATGGTAATTTAATCAATCAAACATCATAGTAACTTAAATAACATTAAAAGATAAAACAATCCCAAACCATAAATCTTACATTAAAGTAAACACATAAGGCTTTAGCCAATCATAATAATAAAGGTTACAAAGATACAATCGAAACAATAGGAATTCATAATCTTATCACTAAAATAAATGAAACCGAGAGTACCTATCGTAGCGTATGATCCTTTCTTCAATCTTGATGCTCAAAAGGGTGAAGAACCCTTTAGAATGGCTGGGGAAACCCCCCCTTCTCGGACTACTACTGAACTATATTGTGGTGTATGTTTAGAATGAGTTTAGACCCTTTAAATAGCAAGAAAAGTAGGTATTTCAGCCTCCGATGCGCCGCATCTCTTTGTGATGCGCCGCATCACTTTCTCACCTACCATCCAGCTCACGTACAGGTCATTTACAGCTCATTTTTGACGTTTTATGCCCAGATGCACCGCATCTAGAAGAGATGCGCCGCATCTGACCTTACTGATGCGCCGTATGCCTCTGAAACGCCGCATTTAATACTTTCGAACAAGAAAACTGCACAGATGCGCCGCATCCCTTTCAGATGATTCGTATCCCTTAAGTAAAATGAGGAAATGTCTAAATGAAAGTTGTAGTGCTCTGAGTTACGGACATCTGGGCTCCGGATTCACCTTTTTTCGAGTCCGTATGACCAAGTTATGGCTAAAACGGTGCAGGTGCGCAGAATCTTCTAAAATCAGCAATGTTTTCGATAAATCTTCGTTTCAACACTCGCAACGGATTATACACACATTTTAACTTATTACAATACACAAGTATAACAATTACATATAAAATGATACAAAATCGGATCTAAATAACGACAACAAATATGTATAATTTTGGCGTTATCAAATCCCCACACTTAAACCTTGCTTGTCCTCAAGCAAGACTTCCAAAAAATTAAAATTTACTATAGTGAATACACATTGATGAAAACACACACGAATCACAAAATATACACACTCACACTTTTTATTTCACACACAAATCACACTCACGCGTTTTGAGTATACACACACCCTTGGAGTACACACGCTTTTATTTATTTCACAATGTAATAAGCACACTTAGAGTACACACACGAAATGAAATCACACCAAAGTCGAAAGGTGGGTTTTAAAGTCCACATTTCTTGAAAATTTGGATCCTTAGGGAAATTAGGACCTTATGAAAAACCTTTTATGTTTTGAAAATTAGTCATGTTAGTTTTTACACTAATCAAGTTTTCCGGTTTTAACCTCAAAGTCCGGTTGAGAGTAACTGAAAACCGAAGCCTCAGTCGGTGCTTAGCAAGCTACTCGCCTCCATGATTGTAGTATCATGGAACTTTTAACCGGATGTCCTATATCAAAATTAGTTTTACACAATATAGTTCATAAAATAGCATAAGTTTTAGAAGAAACTATATCATGTCCAAATATCATCGGTGAACCATGAGTTTGCACACCTCAATTTGTTATAGCATATGTATGTTGACCGCGGTCAACATAGATGGGGTTGATCTTTATGGAGATCATCCATCTGGGGATTATATTCATTAGTCTTAATAGCTAATTTGCATTGTGCCCCCCATTGTACGAGATTGATCCATCTCGTGGTTAGGATAAGTCTGACCACCAAAAATCCTGTTTGATGCTGAGGTGAGGTGGATTTCCAGCCGATGATAGAGATGACTTTTCAAGATTTTTCATCAACCTACAGCTGTTCTGGATTACATCTTCTAACATAAGTTAGCAAGTGCGTCATTTTGGAAGACTTGACTTCCTTAATTCAATGAGTATTGGATTTGATTTCCTATTCAACAAAGTACCATAGAATCCTTGCGCGAAGTATGTGGTATAGCTTGTTGATCATTTCCTTGGTTGGCTATTTCTTAAGTCTTTTATACAAAATAAATTCATGCAAATGAATTTATAAAGTTAAAAATTTTCACATTTTAAGCCATTTTAAACCATGTTTTTGTAAAACTCACATTTTAAGCCATTTTAAACCATGTTTTTGTAAAACCCGAAAGAATTTACTCCTTCCCCACACTTAAGATCATGTAATGCCCTCATTACATGAAATCAGAAAAATTGTAAATTCGAGAGGGCAAATAGTATGAAAGAGAGTTAATACTTTCTAGGCTTTAGGCCGAAGATCACGGGATGATGGCGCTGAATTGGTAGTCACGATAAGAACATCATCCATTCCTTAAACACTATCACAAACCAATCATCATGCAAGTATTTTGCTGAACTTCATGCCAGTCTTTGAAAATTGCAGCACATAGCACAATACTCATTTTATATGGTGCATATTTATTAATGAGTTGTGCACCAAACTTTACCCCTTCTTTTAACACCTAATGGGGTCATTCTTCCCCACACTTATCGGACGACATGTAAAATCAGTGGAAAAAGTTCCACGAATAAGTAACGTGAGCCAGTCATTAACGCCTCGGGTGGTATATATTATATCATATAATTCCTTTTTCACTTTTTTGAAAAAGGAATACCTAACCCGAGAGTTAACACATGACTCTCTCCTAAGTGCGGCTTCTAGTAAAAATTTTATTCTTTCAGGTGGATCATGTCCAAATGGGTCATCTTTTAATATATTCCAAGTGCTAACCTCGTGAGGATATACAAATTCCGCATGAGAAGGTGACTCCTAAAATGGTTCCACTATATTAGACTCCTCATCGTCGATGATCTTTGATGACTCCATTTCTTCGACCTAGGTAGTTAAAATGTCATCATCATCACTATCCCATGAATACCAACCTATCGCTCGCAATTCCCCCTCATCAATTCCTGGATTAAGCATTGCAAATGTGGACATAACTGGGGTGCTAGGTGGTATAATAATGACAGGCTCAACACTCTCCACCTAGGGTATCTGCGTATTACCCCTCGAATCAGCTAGTGAATTAGCCGAAAAAGTGTCCGGCTCCCTTTCTTCAATTTGGTGGAGTAGACAGCTCATGGTCCTCTGTAAGTGCTCAATGGATTCTTGTTGGCCCGCTAGTGTTTCTTGCAAATTTTGGCTCCGTTCAGTCTCGTTTCTCACGAAGTCTAAAATTACATCTTCTAAATTCAACTGACTCTCCTCTCCTTGTTGTATTTGAAGGTCTTGTTGAGATGAATTCCAGGATGAATTACCATTTTCATAATAATCCCATGGTTGGTCCATAGGGGCGTAATGATACATAAGACTATCATTACACTCCTCGGGCATATAGTAACCTCCATAAGTCTCACAAACACTTCTTGGTTTAACCCTAGCTTCCCAAGAACCCATATACCAATCATCATTCATACCCATGAAAATCGATGATTCACCCGATTGTTGGACATCATACATGGCTTCCGAAATCATATAATCATACCCAGCCATATTATACCTGTAACCTAGCTGCAATCACACCACAAAAGAAAAACAAAACAACCAAAAACAAAAAATAAAGCAGGTAACTTTCGTGAAATTGACTTCCCACGAAAGGATCAAATAACTAAAAGTCTATTAAAATCTTTTAAACAAAACCGCTCCCCGGCAGCGGCACCAAAAAGTTGATATGTTAAGACGTAACCTTTAAAATATAGACAATATGATTAATAATTAACACATAATACAGGCAACTAAAACCCGATCATGTAGTAACTAGCAAGTAAATTGACCAGTTCGATCCACATGGAGAAGTTTGTTTTAAGGACTTCAAAAATAGTTAATTATTCTAAGAAAAAGGGGAGTTTTAATTGTAGAATTGTTAAGTAACAAACGGGAAATAAAATGAGATAAATAACAAGGATGAGAAGGCGGTGTTACTTCAATGCTTGATAAATGATAAGGATTGTTCTTTTATACTTAAACCCGTTATTTTGTAGTTACAAGTAAAAGGTTCATATCAATCTCACAATATCTATAAACCGAGAACTATAAACTTAGTAAATTAACATAAACCTTGTCATTAGTTCTTCTTTACCTATGTTTAATCAATAAGACTCTTCCTTGGTTGAATTCACATAAAACCTAGTTTATTAAGATCACTCTAAATAAACTACATTATTGTAAACTCTAGTTACCATTCAATTACCATCCTACACTCACATGTAGATGTCTAAATCACTAGGTGTTGAAGTACTAGCCATGAACATTGATAAACTCACATAAACCAATTCATAACTTGTATAATTGAACTAGAGTAAATGGATACTTACAACAATGGATCTATGGAAGAACATAATTGATTTAGATGGATTAGATTAATTAGACCCAACCCGATTAAACTCACGTAAAACCTAAATTACAACAATCACTTGAGGTAAACTCATGACTATGTAGTTCTAGTACTTATTCAATTACCGATCTAAACATATAGCAAAGTCGTCAATTAAGTATATGTTTACCCGTCTAGATTACTAAAAGTATTGAAGCATAGATTGTGTTCCTAGTGTCAAATGTAGTTAACAATCTATGTAATTGAAGGAAAGTACCAAACTAGCATAACTATGGCTCTTTTGGTTGGACATGGTAATTTAATCAATCAAACATCATAGTAACTTAAATAACATTAAAAGATAAAACAATCCCAAACCATAAATCTTACATTAAAGTAAATACACAAGGTTTTAGCCAATCATAATAATGAAGGTTACAAAGATACAATCGAAACAATAGGAATTCATAATCTTATCACTAAAATAAATGAAACCGAGAGTACCTATCGTAGCGTATGATCCCTTCTTCAATCTTGATGCTCAAAAGGGTGAAGAACCCTTTAGAATGGCTGGGGAAACCCCCCCTTCTCGGACTACTACTGATCTATATTGTGGTGTATGTTTAGAATGAGTTTAGACCCTTTAAATAGCAAGAAAAGTAGGTATTTCAGCCTCCGATGCGCCGCATCTCTTTATGATGCGCCGCATCACCTTCTCACCTACCACCCAGCTCACGTACAGGTCATTTACAGCTCATTTTTGACGTTTTATGCCCAGATGCACCGCATCTAGAAGAGATGCACCGCATCTGACCTTACTGATGCGCCGTATGCCTCTGAAATGCCGCATTTAATACTTTCGAACAAGAAAACTGCACGGATGTGCCACATCCCTTTCAGATGTGCCGTATCCCTTGAGTAAAATCAGGAAATGTCTAAATGAAAGTTGTAGTGCTCTGAGTTACGGACGTCTGGGCTCTGGATTCACCTTTTTTCGAGTCCGTATGACCAAGTTATGGCCAAAACGGTGCAGGTGCGCAGAATCTCCTAAAATCAGCAATGTTTTTGATAAATCTTCGTTTCAACACTCGCAACGGATTATACACACATTTTAACTTATTACAATACACAAGTACAACAATTACATACAAAATGATACAAAATCGGATCCAAATAACGACAACAAATATGTATAATTTTGGCGTTATCAATAAATAAAAGTCGAAAAAGTCGGGTCGTTACATTACCCACCTGTTAAAGAAAATTTCGTCCCAAAATTTTGAGGAGTGACTAACAACGGTACCTAATTTGAAGAAGAAGGAGCATATCAAAGTTCCGAGAGACTTGTGGGTTCAGAAGTGAGTTATTTACCTTGAAAGGTACTTGGGCGTATAAACGTAAGATTAGGTATATGCCATTAACTAAGTCTCTTGACCTTAGAGATCAACAAATTGATTTTGTTTCTTGTTAACATGAATATGTCATCTGAATATATATCTACAAAAGGAAAGATGATGTTTTCAGCCTTATAGGCATCTTTAGTAAGCTGGATGCATGAAATGCATCATGAATGTTACCAAATTCATCTAAAACATTGAGCGCTCATATCGCAATATAAAGCTGACAGATAGAATGGAAAACATGGCGATCACAACATACTACATGTGAACTTATCCTTGGATGGAATGAAAGCACAGTTCCCTAATGTAACTTTATCCTTTCAGTTACATGTTGAAGTTATGTTTAACATTAACTAGAACAACATATAGTTGCAACCAACAAAGAAAGAAATATGTAGAGTATCCACATCCGAGTTATAGACGTTTTAAGTAGTCCCTTCCAAGAGGATAACAAGGTTCATAGATTCCTAAAGTATTTTACAATTCCGAAAGAAAATCGCACGAAAGGTGTGATCTTTTAACGAGAGTGAACTCTCCGAGCAGTTCGTCCTGAATTTTTCCTTATACTTAAGGGGATGCGCGGATGAGAAGATATGTGAACCCTAGGTCGTAAAGAATGGTTTTCTCCGAGTGAAAAGAATCTCTAAAACGATTCTTGTACCTCAACATACTGATTCATAGTGATGATGTCTACGAGGGTGTTGCGCTTAGTCGTGAAATACTGAGAGTAGAAACCCGCCTAGTGCCTTTCCTACGATAGGGTGACCACTGAGTGTTTCCCAGAAAACTGTTTTATCGGCCCGCGTTTTTGCCAAGCCTAACCTTAAAAGGAACATTTTATGGGCGCAAAGACTTCTTAACAAATTTTTAACAAAGATCTTAGTCATAAGCTGTATCCCTAACGGAGGGCGAGAAGAAGTGTGATCCATACATGGTGTAGTCTAATATGAAAACCCTTAATAAAATCAACCAAGGAAGTTTTGAAAAACCTTTAAACGTTTGATGTGACAACATAAACGGAACGAAGTTCCTAGTAAATTTTGAAGTATGTACAACGTGTACCATTTTGCACAAAACTATTTGACATAAGTTAAACAACTCAATAAAGGAGCAATTTTTAAATAATTTGAAGGTATAACTTAGTACGTACTAACCAAAATAAGTAGAGGTAAATTTATTAGCTTAACTATATACATACATATATGATTTTATAAATCGCATAAGCGACAAAAAAATTTTATTACTTTCATTTGTCCATAAATCTTGTGAGGACCGTACAAATAATTAACGTGTAAAAATTTTGATAAACATAGTTTTTGTATTTCAGAGGTTACGAGTTGAAAAAGATCGAGTGAAAAATCTTTGAATCATCGGGTGACATGTTACTAGGTAATGAAAACTAATGAATTAAATGTAGTTTTGATAATTATGAGGACATAAGTCTTTGGGCCAAAAATGTTCACGTGCGAAGCCGTGGCTAAAAAGTGAGGTATGCAGGATAGAGTATGAGGATGAGAAGTTAATTGCTTCTTGACTTTGCAAAATGCCAACCATGTTATGACTAATATTAAAGTCGGAATACTGATGGTGTTAATATCACTAGATGAGAATCTCTTGGAATAAGTCAGGACTTAGAGGTATGTAAGAAAGAGCATCGTTCCAACAGGTGTGGCAAATAAGATCTTTGGGGTAACACAATAATTTTGAATGGTTTAAGTGTTAGTAGATGCTCGAAGGCTCTGTATGACGTGGTAGTAAGTGCCTTCATCACACACATACACACACACACACACACACACACATGAATTTCTCAATTTTGACGGTTGTAAAGTCCTCATGATGACTTGGATACGAATAACACGAAAAAATTTATATAACGGCAACGAAAATTTTATAGAAATCGTTTAAGGTGACAATGTAAGAAAAGAAACGAAGTTCTTAGTAAATATAGACTACTCTAAGTAAAATATCTTTTGATTAAAAGAATTGATTTGTAAAAGTGAAAGTAAAATTTCACATGTACTAGTCAAAAATAAGTAATTATTTACTTTATTATATATAACATATACGGTTTCTAAAATTTGTACGAATGGGCATAAAATAAATTTATTTCTATAAAACTTTGAGAGGCTCGCACAGTAAAATAGTGTGAGTAAAATTTTGGCAAACAAAATTTTCATATTTCGGAGGTTACAAGTTGGAAAAAGATTGATGAGGATCGAGTAAAAGATTTTTGGAAATTTCGGGTGATATTTGAGGTAATAAAAACTATTGAATTTAAATGTGGTTGATGACTATTAGTAGGGCATAAGTCCTTCGACCAAAAATGCTTAAGTGTGAAGTTGTTGCTAATATGTGAGATACGAATGGGGGAGTATGAGGATGAGAATTAACCACCCATTAATTTTGGAAAATTTCGAACCGGTATGACTAATATCGAAGTAAGATATATGATGGTGTGATTATCGTCAAATAAGAAATCTCTCGGAATAAGTTAGGATTCAGAGTCGCGTAAGAATGAGTATCAAATAAGATTCTTGGGTAGTCTTTAATATAGAATTTAAATTGCTGAAGTGACGGGATACAATTTTATTTTGTGTATCATTGTGCAAGTTTATCCATTGCATCGGTTTCTTTCATGGCTAGAAAGTAAGCAGATTTGGTGAGGCGGTCAACGATAACCCAGATAGTGTCATAACCGCCTACCGTTTTCGGTAGCTTCGTGATGAAATCCATTGTTATTCCTTCCCATTTCTATTGTGGGATTTCGGGTTGTTGAAGTAACCCAGATGGCTTTTGGCTCACCATTCTCGTGAGGTATACGAATAATCTTCTTACTATAAATAACTTTTGCTTTCATCCTTTAAAGCCAGTCCGTTCCAACTATTTCATCGAAGCTTCCTAACTTGATGAGTATTAGGTTAATCTTAAGGTTCATTCCAACCAAATGTTATTATACTGCAGTGAAAAATTTTATCAATCTTCTCTAATAACATCTGCTTGTGCGTAGGTAACTAATCCTTTCCAACTACTACTTTAAAACTTCCAAGTTTTGTTAACATGAGGTCATCTCCAATTGACCCACCTGTAAATTTTAAGGTACTACCTTAAATTATTCCTCTATCTCTGCCAGCTTACCATTTGCTTGTCCTATAGAATACTTAACTCTCATGGTTGTTAATGGCTTATTAGTCATAACACTAAGGTTCTTAGATATAAGGTTTCTATCTCTCTAGTATTAAACAACTTCGAGACAACAAAAAGTTGTGACGAAACGTACCCTAACTATAATCAGAATCCGTAGCTGAGATAACGATTGCTCTATCGCAAGTAAGTCCAAAGTTTTTCCTATTTGAGAACTTTTTCCTTAAGTATCCAGGGTGTTTGTATCTATAACAAATTTTCGAGTTATCAATTCTGCAATCAAGGCCCTTCTTGTACAGTATCAAGTGGTTCCTACCAAAGTTTTCTTTGATTCATTTCATATTCCTTATATAGTAACATTGGGACTTCTGCATGATTTACTTCAATATAATCACGCTGGCCTGGTGTCATTATATTGTAGTAAATCGTACATTCATTCCAATATTACTCAATATGGTGAATGTAACGTGATCACTTCAAGTTCTACTCAATTTCACCTAGCGATGCTTTATCTATGCTATCTCAAAACAAATTCTACATAATTAATCTCACGGTTTCTCGGTGTGGGTTCGTAGGTTTCGTAGGTCATGCATCAATGCCTAAATGTCCCGAAATTTCTTCAAAATGTTCGGGTTCAGGTAACGTCGTTAGGTTCCTTTCTAGTAATTCAATCTGGGTCTCCTGTTGAGTTGTACGTGTAACAAGTAGTAGTATGATATGTCTTGAGGCAAATCCCAAGCCTTTCGGTATGGCTGAGCATCAGTGGAAAACACTATGAACGTGTGAAAGGAGATGCCTTCCTGACTTCTCCATTGCCTATGAGTGTTAGGGACCTAAGTCCAGAAGTGTCGTTAGATCGTCGAGTAGTGGTGTAGAAGGAAAGAGATAAGCGACGGTCATGAAAGCGTACGGGATACGAGTCAACTTGCGGAAACTGAAAATCCTTCTAATGTTCATACGTTGTACGTGGTTAATTAGAGTGAGCTCGGGGTGCGGTTACTCCGACAAGTCCTCACATCTCTCCTCCTCCGAGGATCAACTTCAGTAGGAATGTATTCCGAGGGGTACTCCTTCTAGATTGTGTGAAGTAATGTTTCGATCTCTGGAATGGTGGAACAGTAGTAACAGGTGGATTACATTACTAGTTCTTAGGGTTAGACGAGTGGGAAAGTAGTTCAGAAAAACATCTGAACTGGGAAGGATAAGTTCTCCAAGTCAGTACAGCGAATAGCAGACATGTAGTAAGAGCGTAATCAGGCATAACAACTACAGCAGCCTAGATCGTCTACAGCAGTACGTAGCATGGCAATAGTAACAGTATCATACCGAAGTAACATGCTAAAAGCAGATAGTAGCGTGCAGTAGCGAGAATAAGCAATAGCATACAGCAAGTTCACTTAGCAGTGAAAGTAGGCAGTAGCATGCAACAAGTTCATATAGCAGTAAAAGTAAGCAGTAGCATGCAGTAGTAGTAAGCAGTAACATTCAATAATATAATACAGTAGCATGCAGCAGTCCGCAGAAACAAGTAAACGAGCAAGTTGTAGATTAGTCCTATTAGTGAATCCTACTCGACTCGGTCAAGACGCACTAATGCAACCTAATTCCCTACAACCAATGCTCTGATACCAAATGAGACGCCCTGTACAAAACCATCATGTGCAAATCATCAACAACAGGTCCATTACACGGTATAATACTATATGCTGTTTTAAAACAAGTTTTTCATTCATGAAAAGGTAACGTTTTTACCAACGTCAAATGTTTTACAAAAGATGACGTCTTTACCAACGTCAAATGTTTTACAAAAGGTGACGTCTTTACCAACATCGAATGTTTTACAAAAGATGACGTCTTCACCAACATCAAATGTTTTACAAAAGGTAACGTGATTCTATGAATAGAAAGCATTAACATAAGTACGTGACGCAAAGGTCATTACAAAGCCATTGTTCAAATGTAGCATTAGTTGTGAATGCAAAGTAAAAGTTCCATGATTGAGACATCTCTAGACAATGCAGCGGAAGTCTAACACATCGAGTTTGTAACAGCAAGTCTATAGCACCAAGACTATAACAGCAAGTCTAACAGCAGAAGCAACAACGTCTAAGCACCTGAGAAACACATGCTTAAAAAGTTAACGCGAATGTTGGTGAGCTATAGTTTGTTATTAGTAAAGTAATGTAGACCACGAGCTTTCAGTGCTTCAAACAGCATTTCAAAACAGTATGATAAAGTATATGCTTAACCGTGGGCACCCGGTAACTAGACTTAACGTATGTATATCACCCCCTAAAAGTGCACTTGGCGAGTGCGTAAGTTTACGAAGTATTAAACACCCATTAAATGCTAGCGCGACTAGCCCGAGTGGGAATGTCAAACCCTATGGATCCATATCTAAGATTCGCGTTCACCGGTTCATAAACCAATGACTAAACGTTACCGAGCTAAGGGGAAAATTTATGCCGTTATATCACCCACACATATATAAAGTTTAAGTACTCGTGACTACTAAGTAAAACGTAAAAAGCGCATGTATTCTCATTCCCAAAAATAGTAAGGTAAAAAGGGAAGCTATAACTCACAGTGAAAATGCGGTAAAAGTCGATACGAGGTAAGTAAGCAAGTAAGTAGGTCCGAAAGGTCTTCAACCTAGGTCAAAAGTTACTAAGTCAGTAAATTGTCCCAAAAGGGTTTAAAAGTACGTAAGTTAAGTCTTAAGTATCAGCATCATCAACATCATACGTAAAAAGTAAGGTAAGTTTTCAATCAAGAATAGAGATCGAAACAAAGGCTGACTTTGTTCAGCTTCTATGACCTCTATACAAACTGAAATGACATGAGACCAGTGGCCAAGGCTCTGTATGTGAGTTCTCTAACAGATGACCAATTTTCAGAACCTAACTCGTCTTCATTTGACCGTGGCGACGGTTTAAGTGAGAGTAGGTCAGAAATTTCAGCACAACGTTACAAAGGCGTAGTGACTTTCGGAAGGCAATAAATCCTAAACCGTATATCGGATTTAGGCGAGGCCTAAACGAAAAGTCATCTACTGGAACCGAACTATCTAGAAATCAACTTTTATAGAAGGCCAGGAGCCTGATCAGAGCTTAAAATCAGAAAGCAAGTGCTCTGGTGGGTTTCTTGGTGTTTGATGCTCATCATGGTTCTCATCCTTGATGCGTATAAGCCTCAAGTGTACAACTCTTGATGTTTTAGCATCACTTTAACCAAGGTTTAACCATCTACACAAAAAGTTAAGACTAAGAAATAAAACACAACTCATGTGAGAGTTTGAGCAAGGTGATGAACCAAAGTTACATCAATTTCTTAGTTTCAACACAAGTACAAGTTCTTTTAAGCTTTAAACCTTAAATCAAACTAAATAAGCAAGATCTTAAGTCATGGAACTTAGATCAAATATAAAAATGAAACCCTAAGCTAAAGAGCTTGGATTCTTAACAATACTTATGAGATCTCAAGCTAGTAAGCTTGTATCTTTTGTTTAATGAAACACAAGTCACAAATCTAAAGTACAACAAACTAAAGAAGATCATAAGTTAGTAAACTTTTTATCTTAACTAACTTTTTGTAGAAACTTCAAGCTAGTAAGTTTGTATTTTAAACTTTCTTGAATATCCATAAAGTAAAGTGTTGGATCTACAAGTTACATGAAGATCATAAACATAGGTTTTGATCTTTAAACTTAAATAAAGAGATCTTAAGTTAATAAACTTAGATCTAACAAGATTATGAAGATTCAAAGCTAAAAAGCTTGAATTCTTCATGTTCTTGAAAACTTTTAAAAACAAAGTTTAAATCAACAAAAGTTATGAAGATTCAAGTTACAAAACTTAAATCTTTGTTCATGATGATGATGATATATGAATTAAAGTAAGAAAAGAAAGAAAAGAAAGAAAAGAAACCAAGAACTTACAAGTTCTTCAAAGTTTGAGAGAAAAACTCTAGAGTGAGAAAGTAGAGAGAAGTGTGTGTGTTTGAATGAAATGAAAATGAGAGAAATGAGAGTTTAAAAAAAAATAAAGTGGTGGTGATGTGGTGAGGGTGGCCGACGGTCAAGGGAGGGGATGGGGGGACCATCTTGGCCTCATGTGGTGTGGCTTGGTATGGTCCATGGTGGTGGGACTAGGTGATGTTGACATGTTGGGTGGTTTGAGACATAATGCAAGCCTTAGTACATAAGCATGCATGATACTTGTCTCATTACTTACATTGACTAATTATGATTACATGGGCTAATTAACCCATTAAGTGGTCCATTAAGTTGAGTAGGTTGGGCCATGGAGGTCCATTAAGGTGCTAAGTCCATTAAGGTAACTAGTGAGCCTTAGTAAACACCAAGCGTAATTAAGGAACCATAAATCCAAGTAATTGTCATTAATAAATAACAAATATGTTTACATAGTCATAACATTCCAATTATGACAAAAGTTTAACATGTACCAAGTACGTAGCTCGTTTTAAACAATAAGTGACACTAACGGTCGTATATGCATTCAAGGATCCTGTTAAGTAACTAAGTACTTAAAAACACATTGTAAGGCATTAACGAAAGTAATTAACATAATAAATGATCCCTCTAGGATATTTTATTGATCGATCGGCTAGTTGTATGCTTATTCTTGTTGGTTTCAATTCTCCAAGGTCTAGTTTAGCGTATAGTGAATACGGCATTAAATTTATACTAGCACCTAAGTCTGCCAATGCTTCTATTGTACTAAGACTACCCAGAAAGCATGGAATTGTGAAACTTCCTGGATCAAATAATTTTTCTGGTATCTTATTCAACAACACTGCTGAACAATTAGCATTCATAGTAACAGCCGAGAGTTCTTCCATTTTCTTTCTATTTGTGATTAGATCTTTCAGAAATTTAGCATATCTAGGCATTCCTGAAATCACATCAATGAAAGGAAGATTTACATTTATCTGTTTAAACATATCCAAGAATTTGGATTGCTCGGCTTCAAGTTTCTCTTTTTTCATTTTACTCAGGTAAGGAAGTGGTGGTTGGTATGGTTTAACATAAGGTTTAGCCTTAACTGTGTTATCTTCATTAACCTTTTCAACTACCGGTTCTTTTTCCTTATCTTGATCAGGTTGTGGTTCTTGTGGATTAGGAATAGTTTCATCAGAAGTTCCAGGTATTTCAGGTGGTTTAAGTGTTGTACCACTTCTTGTGGTAATGGCTTTAGCTGTTTCATTTCGGGGGTTTGCATTTGTATCACTAGGTAAACTTCCCGGTTTTATTTCACCTATTAACCTTGCTAGGTTACTTACTTCTTGTTCCAAATTTTGAATAGAAGCTTGTTGATTTCTAAATGCTTGAGCATTTTGTTCGTTCGTTTGTTTCTGAGATGTGAAAAACTGCGTTTGAGTTTCAACTAGCTTCGTCATCATATCTTCTAAATTCGGCTTTTTATCATCGGTTTGTGGTGGTTTGTTTTGAAAATTAGGTCTTTGCTGGTTGTAAGTATTATTGGATACTTGTTGATTGCTAGGAACTTGTTGGTTGTTGTATGGAACATTTCGGTTATAATTCTAATTTTGATTGTAAATCGGTCTTGGCGGTTGATAATTATTCTGATAATTATTTCCAGGCCTTTGGTTTATGTATGAAATATTCTCTCTTTGTTCCATTGTTAATTCAATACTAAGACAATCTTTTGTCAAATGTGGTCCTCCACACTGCTCACAACTAATTCGTATTGAGTGGATATCTTTAGTCATCTTTTCCATTCGTCTCTCGACAGCATCTATCTTTGCAGAAATGGAATCTAAGTCATGGCTAGAATCGACTCTAGCTGCTTTAGATGATCTAACGATATCTTTTTCTTGATGCCACTCATGTGAGTGGGAAGCAGTGTTATCAATAATTTTATAAGCATCAGTTTCGGTTTTCTTCATAATAGTCACCATGTGTAGAATTTGTCCTTTGATTTCATAATCTGACGCATTAATGTCTGGATGAGTAATTGTGTGACCTTGGCCAGTGCGTTTAGCTTTCATTCGGTCTTCCATACTTAAAGGTTCTAGATTTTCCATGATTGAATTTGTTGAATCTGAATCACTAGAGGATTCTGATTTAATGGTTCGTTCCTTAACAATCTCTGTTTGAATGATTGGTGGTTCCGGAGGAAAAATTAATGGTTCAGGATCTATGAATCGTCCCTGAATATTCTCCGGATTCTCAATTGTGAGGTCGGGTTCAAAAAATGGATTATTGGAAATTTGAATTGGAGTACTTGGTCGACTGGATGACGATTCTAAAGGAAAATCAACGGCGACAATATTTGCTAGATGTCTTGATCTGGTTACAGGTGGTGAACGTACAAAAGGTGATGAACGTCTTGCTCGATGCATTCACTGAATATCCTATTAGTTTTTAAAAGGAAAGAAAAATTATATAAGTTATCCAATTAATAGAATTTTCTGATTTTGCCCACGTTTCGAATAGCCAAAAGATGCAGCAGAGGGGCAGGATTCGTTTGGTCTCAATATAATTGAGTACTGTTTGGCCCCAATAACCCGGTCCACGTACAAATCCAACTATTACTACGAACCAGAAAATTTTGATATCTATCAATTTAACCACTTAAAATAAATTTTTGTAATTTTAAGAAATTTAGATAAGAAGTAGAATAAAAATCTATGTCCTAAAACTAGAATAGCGAGAAATAAGAAAGAAAAAGAGCGCGTCGAAAAAGGTCGAAAAAGAAAAGAAAAAGAGCGACTTATAAAATTTTAAAAACACTCGACTAACCCAACCTTATTACTATCACTAACTTAAAATTAAAATTGAAAATTTAGATTACTAATTGGAGTGATAATTGATACATAGGTAAAAGGCGTCGAAAAATAAAAATAAGAAAGTAGCGCGTTGAAACTTAAAAATGAACTAAAAACTAAAAACTAAAAGTTGCGTCTAAAAATATTAAAGCTTACAAGTAAAACTATATCCCAAATGGCAATATCTTAAAAAGGAACTAAAACTTAAAAAGGCGTCGCAAAATTCTAAAGCACCTAGATCTTAGTCTAAAGAAAAAAACACTTAAGGGATTTTACGGCAAAGCCTAAAAATCTAGAAATAAAAATTAGCTACGGCAAAAACTATGGATTAAAACTAAATACGAGCGAAAAAAATATAAAAATTACGCTAAAACAAATAAAAAGGAACAAAATATAAAAATATACTAAAAGTTGTAAAAATTACAATTTTTATAAAAATATTTTTTTTATATTATTTATTTTATAAAACTATTAATTTTAAAAACTAATTAAACTAATTTAACTAAATAATACAAATTAAATATAAAAACTAAAACTAAATAATAAAAAATACAACCCTAATTAGGGTTTTAAGTTAAATAATAATAATTATTATCCGTAATAAATGCTGATTTCAGTCAATTCTGGCGTGTCTGCAGAGCTCATGCGATCGCATGAGTTCTTAGTTACCCGGCCATGCGATCGCATGGGCTAGGGTTTCGGGCCAGACACTGGGCTGCTACAGTACTTGGTCTCGAGTGTTTTTTTTTTCTGCTGTATTATATTTCTGTTTTATAAATTTATGTAATATATTAATATAAATTAAAAAAAACTTATATTTTTATAAAATAAAGATAAAGAAACTTTTATAGAACTTATAAATTTAACAAACTCTTAAAAATATTTATATTTTTGTTTTTCTTTTTATATTTTTGAATATATTAAAACGTATTTTTACAAAAGTGTATTTTTTTTATAAAAGTAAACTAAAAATAAAAATCTTTTTTTTTATTTAGCGTTGCGCTTACGGATTTTAAGCTAGATTTTAATCCCCGGCAGCGGCGCCAAAAATACTTGATGTTAAAGCTAAGGGGTATAAAATACTATTAAATTTTACAAGGAAATACTATTAAATACGATACAATTTTACACAAGATATTTATTTATTTAGAGAATGGATATACTTAAACCTTGCTACAACACTTATAGGCAGTGTACCTAATCGTACAGTAGTGTAGTTTTTAGTAAGTCCGGTTCGTTCCACAGGGAAAAAATCTTTAAACAAAGCTTAACGCTATATTAGTTTTACTTTATAAAAATACAAATATATATATAAGTAATATTATTATTATAAAGGGGGGGGTTTTTTACCGTTTAATGACCGGTTTGTCGATTTTAAAAACTTAAGTCGCAGTTAAAACCAAATGTAAACTATTAAAAATAAATACAAGACTTAATTTAAAGCGTAAAGTAAATAACGATAATGAAATTGCGATAAATAAAAGTGCGATAAAATAAACTTGCGATAATTAAAAAGTACGATAATTAAAAGTGCAATTAAATACAATAACAATAAATAAAAGTGCGATAATTAGAAGTGCAATTAAATATAAAATAAAGGAAATTAAATATGAAATAAAAGAATTATGCTTATTTAAACTTCCGTAATCATGATGTTTGACGTGTTGATTTTAGTTTTATGCCCATGGGTTAATTGTCCTTTGTCCTGGATTATTTAATATGTCCGTCTGGTTTTTGTCCATAACAGTCCATCAGTCATAAATATAAAGTGCGAGTATCCTCGTCAAATTATCCTTATACCCGAAGTTAAATATTCCAACTAATTGGGGACTTAAACTGTAGCAAGATTTTAATACTTTGTTTAATAATTACACCAGGTTATCGACTGCGTGTAACCCAAGGTTTTAATACTTTGTTATCAATTATGCCAAGTGTCCTTGTACATAATTTCACCCCTGTTTTAATAATTCTAGTGACTATTAATCCATTCCCGTGTCCGGTTAAATGAACGATTATTCGTACATATAAATACCCCGCCCATCGTGTCCGATCGAGTGTATATGGTTATTTATAGGGATGTCCAATTGTAAATCTTTATATTAAAATTAACAAATTATCATTTAGTTAAACAAATATAAAGCCCATTAATAGCCCATAGTCTAATTTCCACAAGTTTCGTTCTTTTGTCCAAACCCCAATTATGGTACAAAGCCCAATTACCCAATTTTAATATTTTTAGCCCAACATCATGATTACTTCGGATTAAATAAGCATAATAATAACTTAGCTACGAGACATTATATTAAAAAGGTTGAACATAACTTACAATGGTTAAAAATAGCGTACCGTTACACGGACAGAATTTCGACTTACACCCTTACAATATTCGCTAACATACCCTTATTATTAGAATTAAAATTAAAATTAAAATTAAAATTAAAATTAAAATATATATATATATATATATATATATATATATATATATATATATATATATATATATATATATATATATATATATATGTTTACGAGATAGAGAGAAACATATATGGATATATGGTACACCAGAGCTCGTGTTTTATAGGCCTTGTGAGCTGAAAAAGTTGGCCATGCGATCGCATGGCTTTTGTGCCTCCAGGCCATGCGATCGCATGGTGGTAGGTGACAGCTCAAAATCCTTGTTTTCTTGTTTGTCGACGTTTTAATTAAATAAATATAATATATAAATAATTATAAGAATTATTTAAATATTATATTATATTTATGTGCATAGTCGACTTGTAATTTTTAGTCCGTTGCGTCGAGCGTTGAGAGTTGACTCTGGTCCCGGTTCCAGATTTTCGAACGTCCTTCCGAATAATTTTATATCTTGTACTTTGCGTTTTGAATCTTGTACTCTTGTAATTCTGAGACGTTTCTTATCAATAATTGGAACCTCTTTGATTGTATTTTGTACTTTTGAGCTTTTTGGTCGTTTGCGTCTTCAATTCGTCGAATCTGTCTTTTGTCTTCACCTTTTATTATTTAAACGAATATCACTTGTAAATAGAACAATTGCAACTAAAAGCTTGTCTTTCTTGAGGATTAATGTTATGAAATATATGTTCATTTTTAGCATTATCAAATATTCCCACACTTGAGCGTTGCTTGTTCTCAAGCAATATAGTCTTGAAATACTAGAATCACTTCTTTATTCTTCACACTTTGTACATCAGTGATTTCTATACGGCGGTATAAACAATGGTAGTAACGATGTGGTTTACAGTCCCATATGACTATAAAAATTTAGATCCTTTAAGAAATTGGATCTTTATGAAAACATTTGATCTTTTTGAAAATTCAATCTAGCTTTTACCCTAGATAAGTTTTCCGGAATAACCCTTCACCGGTGTTTGCAAATTCTTTTTGTGAGTTTGGTGGGTTTCATTTTTGAAAATTTTAGCTCAAAACTTACGGTTTTGTGTCACCCACTTGCTATCCTTGTATTGGAAAAGCAACACGTCCAGTATACTTGCTCCGAATATTACCTTTCGGTAAACTACCGTCCGGTTGTAAAGGAAAGCGTTGAACAAGCAACTGTTAAGGCAATGTCCCCTGACATGCTTTTAATTATGGTCTATAACGTGTCGGACGCAATTACTACCCTTGGTAGGAGCAATAGTAAAGCTCACCCTTATAATTTTTCGGTCTGGCACAAGGTCCTGTCTTTGACCATGCTATGCAACCACCATTTTTATGGTTGACACCCGATTTGGTTCAGGTGACCTAATGAGTTCCAGGTGAATTCCTAGGATTTTACGTTCAATGGTAATGAACGCATTGAAAATAGGTTTTCAGAAAACAAATCGGTTTTAATTTTGATCAAAATATTTTCTCGTTCAAGCTCGAGTTTAGATATCATCGAATTCTATGAGTTTGAATTCTCAATCTTTAAGGTCAATCTCTAGGATTGAGTAATATCAGTCTTAAAAGCTAATTTTTGATCTTTAAGGAGATTATCCTTTCTGGGGATCTGATTCATTAGTCTTATCCAGCTAATTTGCACGGCATCCTCCCCATTATACGAGACAGATCCTCTCATGGTTAGGATAAGTCTGACCACTTGGCGACCCTGTTTGATGCTGAGGTCCGTGGATTTTCTGTTGATTTTAGAGATGACTTTTCTAGGTTTTTCGTCAACCTACAGCTGGTCTGGACGACAACTTCATGACCTAAATCAAGAAGCGCGTTTCTTTTTTGGAAGACTTTACTTCCTTTTAATGATGGAATTGATTCATCGTGTAGATCCATCTTTCTTACAGTAAATTGGGTAAAACTGTTTAGTTTAGTCCAAAGCAAAAGTATCTTTAATTATTTGTTACAGAAATATGTGACATATGTTTTAAAATACTTTGGTAAATTTTCCCCACACTTGGCTTTTATTTTCCTTTTTATTGTCCTCTATTCCATTTTAAATGAATTTTAACATTTTGGTTTGTTTCTCAATTTATGTCCTTTCCAAGGTAACAATAATTTTGGTGTTAACACCTAGTTTTATCGTTCATAAATATGTATAAACATGATTTTGAGTTCATTTAATTGAAAATTTTGAAAATTTTTACTAGAATTGGGTAGTCAGTATATAAGACTAGGGCTGTTCTTTATTATCAGAGAGCACTAGATTCTAATACAACTACTACGTTACTAGTATTTTTAATGGTAACCAAGTGTTTAAAGTAAAAAATTTAAAAATCCGAAAGAATTTAACCCCTTCCCACACTTAAGATCTTGCAATGCCCTCATTTGCAAGAAATCAGTAACAATTTAAATTATTGAGGGTGATTAGCGTAGAAAAATGATTAAATTTTACCAAAGTTTCCAAACATATTGGCGTTTGTTTGCTGAATGATAAATGGTGCACATCATTTGTTTATTACTTCTTGTTGTTACATCACATTTGTTTTTCGTTTTGTCGTCAAAACTAGCTTTTGCTTAACTTAATGCCAGTCTTTGAAAATGTGCTGTTTTACCTTGTTTTGTACAATCGACAATATACATACATACAAATATAAACATGCATGGCAATTTGAAATGGGACTTAATATCCCACTTTCAAATCCTAAATGTAAAATATTAGTACACAATAATAATAAAAATGATAAAAATTACACAAATATATCTAATAACATAAGTTTAAACATGAATAATTAAAAAGATAAAAACATAAAAATCATAAAAATAACCAAATGGAACTAAATCAGTCTGGATATGGGTTCCAGTTCATCTCGTCAGGTGGGTTCCATTGTTGGTTATAGGTGTTCTGATAGGCTTGGTTATAGTCATACCGGTTAAAGGGTGGTCGGATCTCGGGGCTGTGTGGCGGAAAATGAGCAGGTCGAGTAGGCACGTAATTATTTGGTACCTGATATGATAGCTGGCTCATGATTTGGTGCTGATGAACTAACCAGCTATCGTGTTGGCGTCACCTATAATCCTCGTATACTCGCTCGGAGTTCCACTGCTCGTACATACTATGTCTGGCCGCGCTCGTCATTGCTTCCTCATCTATACGAACGTGGACGTCAAGAATAGCATCTCGAAAGACATCCCTAATGTCTTCTGCCTCCTCCATTTCCTCGTCTGAGCCTCTCTTTACCTGAGGATGAGGTCCCTCATAGGGTATTGCCTGGTTACGTCTACTTTTCAATACCTTAGCACCCACATAAACTTTCAATCCTAAGGACTCAACCTGTTCTCTACAAAGCTGTAATGGACCCCCTTGGTTCCTATCAACACTTAAATACTCTCCAATGAGAGTAACAAAAATAACTCCTCCTATTATACTCCCGTCCTGCATTCCCTCTACCATTTTAGATAAATAAAAAGCAACACAGTAAGGGATATTGACAAAGCTTCTAGGATCCCGAATACACTTTAGGTAGAATAAATCATGTAAGGTAATTTTTTCTTTATTGTGACCTCTCTGTGTAATCGAGTTAGCCAAAAATCTATGAATAATACGAAGCTCGGCTCTGTCAATATGTGTATAGGAGTGTCCTCCTACTCGTGTAAAAACATCAAAATGTGACATACGCCTCCAAATGGCGTCAGCGTCAAAGTTGCTATCTACCCTTTCACCATAATGAATCAAGTTTGTACAATCGGGTAGTAGCAACTCACCAGGAATATATCTGTAAAGCCCTGGCCATGTCCAGCATGGACATTCTGTACATCCTACTGCCAAGGATAAACCTAAGACATCTTCTATCATCTATTCTAACTATATTTATATCAAGTGATACAGTACTCATCAACTCAACACACCATTCCTTATATTCAGGTCTACGAATGGTGAAAAGACGTTCCCAATCTGTAAAAGAAGAACTGCCATACCTTTGAACTAAAAGCTGTCTAACACGGTCAGTTAGATGGACCGTTTCCAAAGGAACCCAATCGATTACCCTTGGCACCTCTACATTTTTTGTTACCAATTTGAATTTGTTCCTTTGATATGTCTCGTAATCTCTCCATCTCCTATCAAATCTCAGATTAGGATGCATAGTGTGCTCAGGAATCGTTGGGAATTCTACTGGCGGCCTCATTGGGAATACTATGAATTCATCAACAAACTATACCGGATCATAATAAGGTATGTGCTGATCAGGCTATTGTTGTGGTTCTTGTTGTGGTTCTTGTTCGTGTTGCATTTCTGGTTCTGGTTCTGGTGCTGGTGCTGGTGGTGGTCGTCTAGATGATGATGCTCCTGAACCTCCCGTATCGGCTTTCTGCAAAACACATTAAACACAAAATTTGTGCATCCAAATATGCATTAGTGTTAGCAAAATAACAACTTAAAACAATCACTATAACATGTTAAATCAAAATTAAACTTATACACATTTTCACAATTTTTCACAATTCTACACTTTTCAAATAAGCACATATGAAAATGTATACAAAGTTCATAAGCATTTAACTCAAATAACATGTCAAAATAGTCATTACTAATAATTAAACAAGTCTCAAATGGCAATTACATCAAATTAATCAAGTTCATGAATTTTGGACTTAAAAAGTCCACTTTAATCTCCAAAAATCATGTTTAGGATCAATGTTTGGATCATTTAACTACCTAAACATGTTACACTACTCAATTTAGCAATAATTCATGACAAAAATCGGCCATAAACTGTTTATATCAAAAAGCCCCAAATTGCTCAAGAACACAAACCCTAGATTTCTAAAAATTTTGAAGTTTTTGGCTTCAAATCATGTTAAATAGCATCAATCTAGGTTATACATGCATCAAATACTAATAATTTAACACTAATTACACTAGAAATTAACAAAATTGCATTAGGTAAAATATTGGTAATTATCACAAAAACTAGCAAATTTATGAGTTTGGGGGTGTAATTTTTACCATTTTGCTGAAGAATGAGAATCTAGGCACGATTAGAGCAAGAAAAATGACAAATTAACGGTGGAAAAATGATGAAATTTGGTGAAGATTTGAGGTATTTTTCGTATATGTGTGTGTGAAGTGGTAAAGAACACAGCTCGCTGTCTGTTTTGAGTCTGGCCAGATTTTTGCCTCCATGCGATCGCATGGAGGTATAGGGAGAATCCCATGCGATCGCATGGGTGCCCGGCTACAGTGATTTTTGCTTTTTTTTATAACCTTATACTTTATAAAACATATAATTAATAGAATTTTAAAATTTTGTTTCTTTTTAGGATGAGGTCGTTTCGGATCGATGTCCTACTCCGTCCCTCGACAATATTTTAAAATTTGTCTTTTTGAAGCGTTGTTTTAAAAGCAAAGATTTTTGGTTTTTTTTTATATGTTTTTGGCATACTTTAATTCAATAAGATTAAAAATAATGATAATAAAAGTTCTCGTCCCTCCCTCGGGTAAAGCAATTTCGGTTCAAAGACCTAGTCTTCAACTCACGACGAATTTTAAAAATCATATTTTTAACTTACGAAATAAAGTAAATTTTTGTTTTTAAATTCACACCAAACTTAAATTTAAAATGCATAAAAAAAAATCACACCAAACTTAATTAAAAATTCATATTATAAATTCACACCAAACTTAAATTATATTTTTGTTTTTATACATACAAACTTATATTAAAAAGATTAATTTTTCAAATATTTACGATTTTAAATAAGTTTACAATATTAAATTAATAATTATATATTAATTGTAAAAACATGGTAAAAATAAAATTAAAAATCTTTTTGGCTTTTATCCCACTTTAATCAATCAAATATTATCAAAAATATACGCCCCTCTTTTCGGTAAAGTAATTTCGGTTCCATGACCTAATTTAACTCATGAAGAATTTTTGAAATATTTTATTTTGATTGATTAAAGATATTTATACCTTAAGAATAAACGTTAAATTTCGCAGTGATGTAATAAATTTTTGTATGATATCAATAATTTCGGTCGCAAGACCTAATTTCATCGAATACCAATTTAATACTTTATAGCGAACAAATTAGCCTTTATTATCAAAAGGTTAAAAATAAAAATAAAAAAATAAAAACTGTACAGACTTACCTGTGAAATATATTTCTTAGTGATATGCTCTAGCCCACTCATAAGATAGTCGGACTAATTGATTTTCCATGGCTACATAGGCGTAACCTAGAGCATTTAATGTTTTTTCTTCTAAACATATGAACGGTCCGTCTCTGCATAAAGTAACAAATTCGGTATTTGAATAGGTTTGATTATTTGAACATTTACCTTCGTGTGACCATTTTCCGCATTTGTGACATTTTTCAAGGTGTCGTGCTCTTCTTTTCGCTGCGGATTTTGATTTTCCTTTACCAAATTGTGACTTATTATCTTCGCATATGGATTCTTTTCTTACTCCGTCCAATTTACCTCTGATTAATGATACTATTTCACTTGGAAGTGTGTCATTATTACGTTTAGTGATCAAATCGTGTAGCATTAGACCATGGTTTAGTTCACATGAAGTCTTCATTTCGTAAAAGCCTAAAAAATTCAGAATGGGGGAGAATCTTTAGGGTCTGCTAGGGAAAGACCATTCGGGTTCCATTTTCGAGAACTACACGAAAACAGAAAATCTAACTCTAACAGAAATACATATTATCCTTTAAAGACTTGATTCTCCCCACACTTAGTTAGCTGTGGTATCGAAATTGTGATTAACTTCGTTGTCAACTTCCATTGGACTATCTATGTAATGTTTAACTCTGTGACCATTAACTTTAAATTCAATCCCATTTGAATTTATTAATTCTACTGTTCCGTATGGGAAAACTCTTTTGACTATGAATGGTCCAGACCATCTTGATTTCAATTTTCCAGGAAATAGCTTGAATCGTGAATTGAAAAGAAGAATTCTATCTCCTTCTTTAAATTCTTTTGAACTTCTGATTCTTTTATCATGACATTTCTTCGTTCTTTCTTTATAGATTAACAAATTTTCGTATGCTTCATGTCTTAATTCTTCTAATTCGTTTAGTTGACTTAACCGTAGACGTCCAGCTTCATGTAAATCAAGATTACATGTCTTCAAAGCCCAAAATGCTTTGTGTTCAATTTCTACTGGAAGATGACATGCTTTTCCATAAACGAGTCTAAAAGGTGTGGTTCCAATTGGAGTTTTGTAGGCTGTTCTAAAAGCCCAAAGTGCATCCTCCAATTTTATGGACCATTCCTTCGGATTTGATCCTACAGTTTTCTCTAGAATACGTTTTAAAGCTCGGTTGGTATTTTCAACTTGTCCACTTGTTTGTGGATGATAAGCAGTGAAGATTTTATGAGTTACTCCATATCTTTTAAGAACTTTCTCAAGTTGATTATTACAGAAATGAGTTCCCAGATCACTTATTAAAGCTTTCGGTGTTCCAAACCTTGCAAAAAGACGTTTTAAAAAGTTGACTACAACTCGTGCATCGTTAGTTGGGAGAGCTTGTGCTTCCGCCCATTTAGATACATAATCAATGGCTACGAGAATAAATAGATTATTATGAGATTTTGGAAATGGACCCATAAAGTCAATACCCCAAATGTCAAATACTTCACATACTTGAATGACATTTTATGGCATTTCATCACGTTGACTTATTTTTCTGGCCCTTTGACAAGCATCACAGGATTTGCAAAGAAGGTGTGCGTCTTTGTAAATTGTAGGCCAATAGAATCCAGCATCATAAACTTCTCTTGCTGTTAGTTGAGGCCCATAATGCCCTCCTGTTGGTCCTGTGTGGCAATGGTTTAAAATTTTACTAGCTTCATCTCCGAATATACACATCGGCGTATTATTCCATCTGGATAACTTTTGAACAAATGTGGATCTTCCCAAAAATAGTGTTTTATATCACTGAAGAATTTCTTTCGTTTTTGGTACGATAATCCTTTTTCAAGGAATCTACATACTAAGTAGTTTGCATAGTCTGCAAACCATGGTATTTCATTATAATCTATCTTTAATAGATATTCATCAGGAAAGTTGTCTTGTATGGCCGATTCATTTAGAACTTCTAATTCGGGATTTTCAAGACGAGAAAGATGATCAGCGGCGAGATTTTCTGCTCCTCTTTTATCTCGGATTTCAATATCGAATTCTTGTAAGAGTAAGATCCAACGGATTAATCGTGGTTTAGCATCTTGTTTCGAAAATAGGTATCTAAGAGCAGAATGGTCGGTATAGACCACCGTTTTTGCTAGAACGAGATATGAACGAAATTTGTCAAAAGCAAAGACAATAGCAAGGAGTTCTTTTTCAGTAGTTGTGTAATTCGTTTGTGCTCTTTGTAACGTCTTACTAGCATAATATATAGGTTGAAATCGTTTTTCAATCCTTTGTCCTAAAACGGCTCCCATTGCAAAATCACTTGCATCGCACATAAGTTCAAACGGTAGATTCCAATTTGGTGTTATCATGTTCGGCGCATTAGTGAGTTTCTCTTTAAGAATATTAAAAGATTTTATGCATTCATCTGAAAAGATGAATGGAGCATCCTTTTCTAGGAGTTTATTCATAGGAGTGGCAATTTTAGAAAAATATTTTATGAAACGTCGGTAAAAATCGGCATGCCCTAGAAAACTCCTAACTCCTCTAACATTGGTGGGATGTGGAAGTTTAGCAATTACATCTACTTTAGCTCTATCCACTTCAATTCCTTCCTTTGAAATTTTATGTCCAAGAACGATGCCTTCTTTAACCATGAAATGGCATTTCTCCCAATTAAGTACTAGATTTGATTGTTCGCATCTAATAAGCATTCGTTCAAGATTAACTAGACATGTTTCAAATGTATCACCGAAGACTGAAAATTCATCCATGAAAACTTCCATGCATTCTTCTATCATGTCGTGAAAAATCGCCATCATGCACCTTTGAAAGGTTGCAGGGGCGTTGCAAAGTCCAAATGGCATGCATTTGTAAGCAAAAGTACCATAAGGGCAAGTGAATGTGGTTTTTTCTTGGTCTTCGGGTGCTATTGGAATTTGAAAATATTCGAAAAATCCATCAAGAAAACAATAGTAACTATTTCGGCTAATCTTTCCAACATTTGATCAATAAAAGGTAAGGGAAAGTGATCTTTTCTGGTGGCGTCATTTAATTTTCTATAATCAATACATACACGCCATCCTGTTACAGTCCTAGTAGGAATAAGCTCATTTTTCTCATTTGTAATGACAGTCATGCCACCCTTCTTAGGCACGCATTGAACTGGGCTTACCCATGGACTATCAGAAATTGGATAAATTAAACCTGCATCTAACAGTTTAATTATTTCTTTTTTAACAACATCTTGCATATTAGGATTTAGTCTTCGTTGGCGTTGCACATACGTTTTATGACCTTCTTCCATAAGGATTTTATGTGTGCAATACGAAGGACTTATTCCTTTAATATCATGAATCTTCCATGCAATGGCTGGTTTATGAGCTTTCAACACAGAAATGAGTTGAGATTTTTCATTTTCAGTAAGAGAAGACGATATTATCACAGGTAATTCAGATTCACCATGTAAATAAGCGTATTCCAAATGGTTTGGAAGTGGCTTTAACTCTAATTTCGGAGGTTCTTCTATCGATGATTTATATCGATATCTGTCTTCTTCTTTTAGCATTTGAATTTCTTCTATTGTTGGTTCATATCCATTAGCCATAAGTGTAGCTAACATTTCAGCTTCATCAATTGGTTCAGTTCCTTCTCCTAAAGAACATTCTCCTGTTCCTTGTAATTCTGGAAATTCTTCTAACAATTCTGCATGTGAATCTATAGTTTGAATATAATAACATGTATCATCTGCAGATTGCAGTTGTTGCATTGCTTTATTAACTGAAAAGGTAACACTCTCGTCCTCTATACTTAGGGTCAGTTTCTTACCAAACACGTGTATCATTGCTTTAGCCGTGTTTAAGAATGGTCTTCCTAATATGAGAGGAACTTGAGAATCTTCTTCCATGTCCAGAACAACAAAATCTACTGGAAATACTAAAGTACCAACTTTAACTAGCATGTTCTCCATTATCCCTCTAGGATATTTTATTGATCGATCGTCTAGTTGTATGCTTATTCTTGTTGGTTTCAATTCTCCAAGGTCTAGTTTAGCGTATAGTGAATACGGCATTAAATTTATACTAGCACCTAAGTCTGCCAATGCTTCTATTGTACTAAGACTACCCAGAAAACATGGAATTGTGAAACTTCCTGGATCAGATAATTTTTCTGGTATCTTATTCAACAGCACTGCTGAACAATTAGCATTCATAGTAACAGCTGAGAGTTCTTCCATTTTCTTTCTATTTGAGATTAGATCTTTCAGAAATTTAGCATATCTAGGCATTCCTGAAATCACATCAATGAAAGGAAGATTTACATTTATCTGTTTAAATATATCCAAGAATTTGGATTGCTCGGCTTCAAGTTTCTCTTTTTTCATTTTACTCGGGTAAGGAAGTGGTAGTTGGTATGGTTTAACATAAGGTTTAGCCTTAACTGTGTTATCTTCATTAACCTTTTCAACTACCGGTTCTTTTTCCTTATCTTGATCAGGTTGTGGTTCTTGTGGATTAGGAATAGTTTCATCAGAAGTTTCAGGTATTTCAAGTGGTTTAAGTGTTGTACCACTTCTTGTGGTAATGGCTTTAGCTGTTTCATTCCGAGGGTTTGCATTTGTATCACTAGGTAAACTTTCCGGTTTTCTTTCACCTATTAACCTTGCTAGGTTACTTACTTCTTGTTCCAAATTTTGAATAGAAGCTTGTTGATTTCTAAATGCTTGAGCATTTTGTTCATTCGTTTGTTTCTGAGATGTGAAAAACTGCGTTTGAGTTTTAACTAGCTTCGTCATCATATCTTCTAAATTCGGCTTTTTATCATCGGTTTGTGGTGGTTTGTTTTGAAAATTAGGTCTTTGATGGTTGTAAGTATTATTGGATACTTGTTGAAATGTCCCGTTCTTATTGATTAAAAACGTTCCATATTAATTGATTTCGTTGCGAGGTTTTGACCTCTATATGAGACATTTTTCAAAGACTGCATTCATTTTTAAAACAAACAATAACCTTTATTTCATAGATAAAGGTTTTAAAAAGCTTTACGTAGATTATCAAATAATGATAATCTAAAATATCCTGTTTACACACGACCATTACATAATGGTTTACAATACAAATATGTTACAACAAAATAAGTTTCTTGAATGCAGTTTTTACACAATATCATACAAGCATGGACACCAAATCTCGTCCTTATTTAAGTATGCGATAGCGGAAGCTCTTAATAATCACCTGAGAATAAACATGCTTAAAACGTCAACAAAAATGTTGGTGAGTTATAGGTTAAACCTATATATATCAAATCATAATAATAGACCACAAGATTTCATATTTCAATACACATCCCATACATAGAGATAAAAATCATTCATATGGTGAACACCTGGTAACCGACATTAACAAGATGCATATATAAGAATATCCCCATCATTTCGGGACACCCTTCGGATATGATATAAATTTAGAAGTACTAAAGCATCCGGTACTTTGGATGGGGTTTGTTAGGCCCAATAGATCTATCTTTAGGATTCGCGTCAATTAGGGTGTCTGTTCCCTAATTCTTAGATTACCAGACTTAATAAAAAGGGGCATATTCGATTTCGATAATTCAACCATAGAATGTAGTTTCACGTACTTGTGTCTATTTTGTAAATCATTTATAAAACCTGCATGTATTCTCATCCCAAAAATATTAGATTTTAAAAGTGGGACTATAACTCACTTTCACAGATTTTTACTTCGTCGGGAAGTAAGACTTGGCCACTGGTTGATTCACGAACCTATAACAATATATACATATATATCAAAGTATGTTCAAAATATATTTACAACACTTTTAATATATTTTGATGTTTTAAGTTTATTATGTCAGCTGTCCTCGTTAGTAACCTACAACTAGTTGTCCACAGTTAGATGTACAGAAATAAATCGATAAATATTATCTTGAATCAATCCATGACCCAGTGTATACGTATCTCAGTATTGATCACAACTCAAACTATATATATTTTGGAATCAACCTCAACCCTGTATAGCTAACTCCAACATTCACATATAGAGTGTCTATGGTTGTTCCGAAATATATATAGATGTGTCGACATGATAGGTAGAAACATTGTATACGTGTCTATGGTATCTCAAGATTACATAATATACAATACAGGTTGATTAAGTTATGGTTGGAATAGATCTGTTACCAATTTTCACGTAGCTAAAATGAGAAAAATTATCCAATCTTGTTTTACCCATAACTTCTTCATTTTAAATCCGTTTTGAGTGAATCAAATTGCTATGGTTTCATATTGAACTCTATTTTATGAATCTAAACAGAAAAAGTATAGGTTTATAGTCGTAAAAATAAGTTACAAGTCATTTTTGTAAAGGTAGTCATTTCAGTCGAAAGAACGACGTCTAGATGACCATTTTAGAAAACATACTTCCACTTTGAGTTTAACCATAATTTTTGGATATAGTTTCATGTTCATAATAAAAATCATTTTCTCAGAATAACAACTTTTAAATCAAAGTTTATCATAGTTTTTAATTAACTAACCCAAAACAGCCCGTGTTACTACGACGGCGTAAATCCGGTTTTACGGTGTTTTTCGTGTTTCCAGGTTTTAAATCATTAAGTTAGCATATCATATAGATATATAACATGTGTTTAGTTTATTTTAAAAGTCAAGTTAGAAGGATTAACTTTTGTTTGCGAACAAGTTTAGAATTAACTAAACTATGTTCTAGTGATTACGAGTTTAAACCTTCGAATAAGATAGTTTTATATATATGAATCGAATGATGTTATGAACATCATTACTACCTCAAGTTTAGTAGGTAAACCTACTGGAAGTGACAAGAAATGATCTAGCTTCAAAGGATCTTGGATGGCTTGAAAGTTCTTGAAGTAGGATCATGACACAAAAACAAGTTCAAGTAAGATTTTTACTCGAATTAAGATAGTTTATTGTTATAGAAATTGAATCAAAGTTTGAATATGAATATTACCTTGAATAAGAAAGATAACCTACTGTATATAACAAAGGTTTCTTGATCTTAGATGATTACTTGGAATGGATTAGAAAGCTTGGAAGTAAATTAGTAAACTTGAAGGGATTTTTGAAGTGTTCTTGAAGTGTTCTTCCTATGATGATTATAGCTTGATTCTTGAAGTGATTTTTGATGAAGATGATGATTAACTACTGGAAAAATACGTTCATAATAGTGTGTGTGTGTGTGTTGAGAGAGAATTAGAAAGAGAATTGGAAGTGAAATGGAGTGAATGATGAGTGGTAATTGGTGAGTGGTGAGTGGGGTTAAAAGGAGTTCTAGTTAGTTGACTAGCTCATGGTAGAAGTTAAAATTGATTAGTCATACATGACATAATCAAGAGTGGAATCCCATGCTAGTTCCTATTGGTATATACCCATAGTAAGTACGTTTTGAAGCTGTGTATAATACGGGTAAGAATACGACTAGAATTCTTGATGAAAGAAAAGAATGGGAAAGTAACTGTAACCATTTTCGTTAAGTATGAGTGTTTTGATATATGTCTTGAAGTCTTCCAAAAGTATTTTAATACATCTAAATACACTACATGTATATACATTTTAACTGAGTCGTTAAGTCATCGTTAGTCGTTACATGTAAGTGTTGTTTTGAAACCTTTATGTTAACGATCTCAATTAATGTTGTTAACCCATTGTTTATTATATCTAATGAGATGTTAAATTATTATATTATCATGATATTATGATATATTAATATATCTTAATATGATATATATATACATTTAAATGTCGTTACAACGATAATCGTTACATATATGTCTCGTTTCGAAATCCTTAAGTTAGTAGTCTTGTTTATATGTATATAACTCATTGTTAATATACTTATGGAGATACTTACTTATCATAATCTCATGTTAACCATATGTATATCCATATATATATCGTCATGTCGTTTTTACAAGTTTTAACGTTCGTGAATCGCCGGTCAACTTGGGTGGTCAATTGTCTATATGAAACATATTTCAATTAATCAAGTCTTAACAAGTTTGATTGCTTAACATGTTGGAAACATTTAATCATGTAAATATCAATCTCAATTAATATATATATATAAACATGGAAAGGTTCGGGTCACTACAGCACCTACCCGTTAAATAAATTTCGTCCCGAAATTTTAAGCTGTTGAAGGTGTTGACGAATCTTCTGGAAATAGATGCGGGTATTTCTTCTTCATCTGATCTTCACACTCCCAGGTGAACTCGGGTCCTCTACGAGCATTCCATCGAACCTTAACAATTGGTATCTTATTTTGCTTAAGTCTTTTAACCTCACGATCCATTATTTCGACGGGTTCTTCGATGAATTGAAGTTTTTCGTTGATTTGGATTTCATCTAACGGAATAGTGAGATCTTCTTTAGCAAAACATTTCTTCAAATTCGAGACGTAGAAAGTGTTATGTACAGCCGCGCGTTGTTGAGGTAACTCAAGTCGGTAAGCTACTGGTCCGACACGATCAATAATCTTGAATGGTCCAATATACCTTGGATTTAATTTCCCTCGTTTACCAAATCGAACAACGCCTTTCCAAGGTGCCACTTTAAGCATGACCATCTCTCCAATTTTAAATTCTATATCTTTTCTTTTAATGTCAGCGTAGCTCTTTTGTCGACTTTGGGCGGTTTTCAACCGTTGTTGAATTTGGATGATCTTCTCAGTAGTTTCTTGTATAATCTCCGGACCCGTAATCTGTCTATCCCCCACTTCACTCCAATAAATCGGAGACCTGCACTTTCTACCATAAAGTGCTTCAAACGGTGCCATCTCAATGCTTGAATGGTAGCTGTTGTTGTAGGAAAATTCTGCTAACGGTAGATGTCGATCCCAACTGTTTCCGAAATCAATAACACATGCTCGTAGCATGTCTTCAAGCGTTTGTATCGTCCTTTCGCTCTGCCCATCAGTTTGTGGATGATAGGCAGTACTCATGTCTAGACGAGTTCCTAATGCTTGCTGTAATGTCTGCCAGAATCTTGAAATAAATCTGCCATCCCTATCAGAGATAATAGAGATTGGTATTCCATGTCTGGAGACGACTTCCTTCAAATACAGTCGTGCTAACTTCTCCATCTTGTCATCTTCTCTTATTGGCAGGAAGTGTGCTGATTTGGTGAGACGATCAACTATTACCCAAATAGTATCAAAACCACTTGCAGTCCTTGGCAATTTAGTGATGAAATCCATGGTAATGTTTTCCCATTTCCATTCCGGGATTTCGGGTTGTTGAAGTAGACCTGATGGTTTCTGATGCTCAGCTTTGACCTTAGAACACGTCAAACATTCTCCTACGTATTTAGCAACATCAGCTTTCATACCCGGCCACCAAAAATGTTTCTTGAGATCCTTGTACATCTTCCCCGTTCCAGGATGTATTGAGTATCTGGTTTTATGAGCTTCTCTAAGTACCATTTCTCTCATATCTCTAAATTTTGGTACCCAAATCCTTTCAGCCCTATACCGGGTTCCGTCTTCCCGAATATTAAGATGCTTCTCCGATCCTTTGGGTATTTCATCCTTTAAATTTCCCTTTTTTAAAACTCCTTGTTGCGCCTCCTTTATTTGAGTAGTAAGGTTATTATGAATCATTATATTCATAGATTTTACTCGAATGGGTTCTCTGTCCTTCCTGCTCAAGGCATCGGCTACCACATTTGCCTTTCTCTGGTGGTAACGAATCTCAAAGTCGTAATCATTCAATAATTCAATCCACCTATGCTGCCTCATATTCAGTTGTTTCTGATTAAATATTTGTTGAAGACTTTTGTGGTCGGTATATATAATACTTTTGACCCCATATAAGTAGTGCCTCCAAGACTTTAATGCAAAAACAACCGCGCCTAATTCCAAATCATGCGTCGTATAATTTTGTTCGTGAATCTTCAATTGTCTAGACGCATAAGCAATCACCTTCGTTCGTTGCATTAATACACAACCGAGACCTTGCTTTGATGCGTCACAATAAATCACAAAATCATCATTCCCTTCAGGCAATGACAATATAGGTGCCGTAGTTAGCTTTTTCTTCAATAACTGAAACGCTTCCTCTTGTTCATCATTCCATTCAAATTTCTTCCCTTTATGCGTTAATGCAGTCAAGGGTTTTGCTATTCTAGAAAAGTCTTGGATGAACCTTCTGTAGTAACCAGCTAGTCCTAAAAACTGGCATATGTGTTTCGGAGTTTTCGGGGTTTCCCACTTTTCAACAGTTTCTATCTTTGCCGGATCCACCTTAATACCTTCTTTGTTCACTATGTGACCGAGGAATTGAACTTCTTCCAACCAAAATGCACACTTTGAAAACTTAGCGTACAATTCTTCCTTCCTCAATACTTCTAACACCTTTCTCAAATGTTCACCGTGTTCTTGGTCATTCTTTGAGTAAATAAGTATGTCATCAATGAAAACAATGACAAACTTGTCAAGGTATGGTCCACACACTCGGTTCATAAGGTCCATGAACACAGCTGGTGCATTAGTTAAACCAAACGGCATGACCATAAACTCGTAATGACCGTAACGTGTTCTGAAAGCAGTCTTTGGAATATCATCTTCTTTCACCCGCATTTGATGATACCCGGAACGTAAGTCAATCTTTGAATAAACAGACGAGCCTTGTAGTTGATCAAATAAGTCGTCGATTCTTGGTAGTGGGTAACGGTTCTTGATGGTAAGTTTGTTCAACTCTCGGTAGTCGATACACAACCTAAATGTACCATCTTTCTTCTTGACAAACAAAACAGGAGCTCCCCACGGTGATGTGCTTGGTCGAATGAAACCACGCTCTAAAAGTTCTTGTAATTGGCTTTGCAGTTCTTTCATCTCGCTGGGTGCGAGTCTGTAAGGAGCACGAGCTATTGGTGCAGCTCCTGGTACAAGATCTATTTGAAATTCAATGGATCGATGTGGGGGTAATCCCGGTAATTCTTTCGGAAATACATCGGGAAATTCTTTTGCAATGGGAACATCATTGATGCTATTTTCTTCAGTTTGTACTTTCTTGACGTATGCTAGAACAGCATAGCAATCTTTTCTTATTAGTTTTTGTGCCTTCAAATTACTAATAAGATGTAGCTTCGTGTTGCCCTTTTCTCCGTACACCATTAAGGGTTTTCCTTTTTCTCGTATAATGCGAATTGCATTTTTGTAACAAACGATCTCTGCTTTCACTTCTTTCAACCAGTCCATACCGATTATCACATCAAAACTCCCTAACTCTACTGGTATCAAATCAATCTTAAATGTTTCGCTAACCAGTTTAATTTCTCGATTCCGACATATATTATCTGCTGAAATTAATTTACCATTTGCTAATTCGAGTAAAAATTTCATATCCAAAGGCGTCAATGGACAACTTAATTTAGCACAAAAATCTCTACTCATATAGCTTCTATCCGCACCCGAATCAAATAAAACGTAAGCAGATTTATTGTCAATAAGAAACGTACCCGTAACAAGCTCCGGGTCTTCCTGTGCCTCTGCTGCATTAATATTGAAAACTCTTCCGCGGCCTTGTCCATTCGTATTCTCCTGGTTCGGGCAATTTCTAATAATGTGGCCCGGTTTTCCACATTTATAACAAACTACATTGGCATAACTTGCTCCGACACTACTTGCTCTGCCATTACTCGTTCCAACACCATTTGTTCCTTTCGTTCTATTAACCCCTGGTCCGTAGACCTCACACTTCGCTGCGCTATGACCATTTCTTTTACACTTGCTGCAAAATTTGGTGCAGAACCCCGAGTGATACTTTTCACACCTTTGGCATAGCTGCTTCTGATTGTTGTTGTTGTTGCGGTTATTATTGTTGTTGGGATGATTGTTGTAGTTGCTGTTGTTGTTGTTGCGGTTGTTGTTGTTGTTGTTGTTGGGCCGTTTGTTGTAGTTGCGATTGATGTTGCGATTGTTGGGATAATTGTTGCGATTATTGTTGTAATTGCTGTTGTTGTTGTATTGGTGATTCTTATCACCGTTTTCCTCCCACTTTCTTTTGACTTGCTTCACATTGGCCTCTTCAGCAGTCTGTTCTTTAATTCTTTCTTCAATCTGGTTCACTAGTTTGTGAGCCATTCTACATGCCTGTTGTATGGAGGCGGGCTCGTGTGAACTTATATCTTCTTGGATTCTTTCCGGTAATCGTTTCACAAACGCGTCGATCTTCTCTTCCTCATCTTCGAATGCTCCCGGACACAATAGGCACAATTCTGTGAATCGTCTTTCGTACGTGGTAATATCAAATCCTTGGGTTCGTAACCCTCTAAGTTCTGTCTTGAGCTTATTGACCTCGGTTCTGGGATGGTACTTCTCGTTCATCAAGTGCTTGAATGCTGACCACGGTAGTGCGTACGCATCGTCTTGTCGCACTTGCTCTAGATAGGTATTCCACCATGTTAACACAGAACCTGTGAAGGTATGCGTAGCGTACTTCACTTTGTCCTCTTCAGTACACTTACTTATGGCAAACACCGATTCGACCTTCTCGGTCCACCGTTTCAATCCAATCGGTCCTTCGGTTCCATCAAATTCCAAAGGTTTGCAGGCAGTGAATTCTTTGTAGGTGCATCCTACACGATTTCCTGTACTGCTAGATCCAAGGTTATTGTTGGTATGTAGCGCAGCCTGTACTGCGGCTATGTTTGAAGCTAGAAAAGTACGGAATTCCTCTTCGTTCATATTCACGGTGTGTCGAGTAGTCGGTGCCATTTCCTTTATAATAGTCAAATGGAACAAGTTAATCATACAGAATATCAAGAGTAGTTAATAGTATTTCGTAGCATAATATGAACTCATTTATAAAAGATTTTTCTTCATATTAGCATTTTATAAGTTTAAATTCGGGTAGTACCTACCCGTTAAGTTCATACTTAGTAGCTAATATACAATTCAACTACTACAATTCTATATGAAAAACTGATTATAATAATATTTCGCGTTCAAACTTTTATACAATATTTTACAAACTTACAATATCGCTTATTTTACATAAAGCATGAAATATAGCACACAATAACTTTGATACAAGATAGTTGTGAAGATAATTCTAGCTAGTACACAAGTCGTTCAGCAAAGGCAATAAAGACACGTAATTCATACGTCCAGAAACAAGTCATGCATTCTGGTTTTACTAGGACTACTTCCCATCCTTGGTCTTGATGAACATAACCATTATGGCCGTTGATAAGACAGCGTGTTGTAACGTCGTCAAAGGGACGAGGGTTATGTAATGTCCAACAGTCCCGTAACAATCTAAAAACCTCATTTCTTACCCCAATTACCGACTCCGTCACTTGTGGGAACGTTTTGTTTAATAGTTGCAGGCCGATGTTCTTGTTCTCACTTTGGTGAGAAGCGAACATTACTAATCCGTAAGCATAACATGCTTCTTTATGTTGCATGTTAGCCGCTTTTTCTAAATCACGAAGTCCAATATTCGGATATATTGAGTCAAAATAATTTCTTAACCCATTGCGTAAAATAGCATTTGGGTTCCCCGCAATATATGCGTCAAAGTAAACACATCGTAACTTATGGATTTCCCAATGTGATATCCCCCATCTTTCGAACGAAAGCCTTTTATAAACCAAGGCATTCTTGGAACGTTCTTCGAATGTCTTACAAACTGATCTCGCCTTAAATAGTTGTGCCGAAGAATTCTGACCGACTCTAGACAAGATTTCATCAATCATGTCTCCGGGTAGGTCTCTTAAAATATTGGGTTGTCTATCCATTTTGTGTTTTTATACTGTAAAATAGACAAGAGTTAGATTCATAAAAAAAAATACTTATTAATACTAGAAATTTTTACATATATCATAAAGCATAAGCACACTATATTACGTATATTACACCACACGAATACAACTATCTTACTCCGACTCGCTTGTTTCTTCTTCTTCGGTTTTGGTTCATTTTGCCAAGTTTCTAGGGATATATGATGTTCCCCTAATACGAGCCGTCGTTATCCACATTGGTTTAGAAAAACCTGGTGGTTTAGAGGTTCCCGGGTCATTGTTACAACTTAAGGACTTCGGGGGTTGACGATACATATAAAGTTCATCGGGGTTGGAATTAGATTTCTCTATTTTTATGCCTTTTCCCTTATTATTTTCTTTTGCCTTTTTAAATTCAGTTGGGGTAATTTCTATAACATCATCGGAATTCTCGTCGGAATCCGATTCATCGGAGAATTGGTAATCCTCCCAATATTTTGCTTCCTTGGCGGAAACACCATTGACCATAATTAACCTTGGTCGGTTGGTTGAGGATTTTCTTTTACTTAACCGTTTTATTATTTCCCCCACCGGTTCTATTTCTTCATCCGGTTCCGATTCTTCTTCCGGTTCCTATTCTTCTTCCGGTTTCGACTCTTCTTCCGGTTTCTCTTCGGGAACTTGTGAATCAGTCCACGAATCATTCCAATTTACATTTGACTCTTCATTATTATTAGGTGAGTCAATGGGACTTGTTCTAGAGGTAGACATCTATCACATAATATCAAACGCGTTAAGAGATTAATATATCACATAATATTCACATGTTAAAAATATATAGTTTCCAACAAAATTTGTTAAGCAATCATTTTTCAAGTAAACACGGTCGAAGTCCAGACTCACTAATGCATCCTAACAAACTAGATAAGACACACTAATGCAAAATTATGGTTCTCTAAGACCAACGCTCGGATACCAACTGAAATGTCCCGTTCTTATTGATTAAAAACGTTCCATATTAATTGATTTCGTTGCGAGGTTTTGACCTCTATATGAGACATTTTTCAAAGACTGCATTCATTTTTAAAACAAACCATAACCTTTATTTCATAGATAAAGGTTTTAAAAAGCTTTACGTAGATTATCAAATAATGATAATCTAAAATATCCTGTTTACACACGACCATTACATAATGGTTTACAATACAAATATGTTACAACAAAATAAGTTTCTTGAATGCAGTTTTTACACAATATCATACAAGCATGGACTCCAAATCTCGTCCTTATTTAAGTATGCGATAGCGGAAGCTCTTAATAATCACCTGAGAATAAACATGCTTAAAACGTCAACAAAAATGTTGGTGAGTTATAGGTTTAACCTGTATATATCAAATCATAATAATAGACCACAAGATTTCATATTTCAATACACATCCCATACATAGAGATAAAAATCATTCATATGGTGAACACCTGGTAACCGACATTAACAAGATGCATATATATGAATATCCCCATCATTCCGGGACACCCTTCGGATATGATATAAATTTCGAAGTACTAAAGCATCCGGTACTTTGGATGGGGTTTGTTAGGCCCAATAGATCTATCTTTAGGATTCGCGTCAATTAGGGTGTCTGTTCCCTAATTCTTAGATTACCAGACTTAATAAAAAGGGGCATATTCGATTTCGATAATTCAACCATAGAATGTAGTTTCACGTACTTGGGTCTATTTTGTAAATCATTTATAAAACCTGCATGTATTCTCATCCCAAAAATATTAGATTTTAAAAGTGGGACTATAACTCACTTTCACAGATTTTTACTTCGTCGGGAAGTAAGACTTGGCCACTGGTTGATTCACGAACCTATAACAATATATACATATATGTCAAAGTATGTTCAAAATATATTTACAACACTTTTAATATATTTTGATGTTTTAAGTTTATTATGTCAGCTGTCCTCGTTAGTAACCTACAACTAGTTGTCCACAGTTAGATGTACAGAAATAAATCGATAAATATTATCTTGAATCAATCCATGACCCAGTGTATACGTATCTCAGTATTGATCACAACTCAAATTGCTAAAATGATTAAGTTATGGTTGGAATAGATTTGTTACCAATTTTCACGTAGCTAAAATGAGAAAAATTATCCAATTTTGTTTTACCCATAACTTCTTCATTTTAAATCCGTTTTGGGTGAATCAAATTGCTATGGTTTCATATTGAACTCTATTTTTTGAATCTAAACAGAAAAAGTATAGGTTTATAGTTGGAAAAATAAGTTACAAGTCGTTTTTGTAAAGGTAGTCATTTCAGTCGAAAGAACGACGTCTAGATGACCATTTTAGAAAACATACTTCCACTTTGAGTTTAACCATAATTTTTGGATATAGTTTCATGTTCATAATAAAAATCATTTTCTCAGAATAACAACTTTTAAATCAAAGTTTATCATAGTTTTTAATTAACTAACCCAAAACAGCCCGCGGTGTTACTACGACGGCGTAAATTCGGTTTTACGGTGTTTTTCGTGTTTCCAGATTTTAAATCATTAAGTTAGCATATCATATAGATATAGAACATGTGTTTAGTTGATTTTAAAAGTCAAGTTAGAAGGATTAACTTTTGTTTGCGAACAAGTTTAGAATTAACTAAACTATGTTCTAGTGATTACGAGTTTAAACCTTCGAATAAGATAGTTTTATATATATGAATCGAATGATGTTATGAATATCATTAATACCTCAAGTTTAGTAGGTAAACCTACTGGAAGTGACAAGAAATGATCTAGCTTCAAAGGATCTTGGATGGCTTGAAAGTTCTTGAAGTAGGATCATGACACAAAAACAAGTTCAAGTAAGATTTTTACTCGAATTAAGATAGTTTATAGTTATAGAAATTGAATCAAAGTTTGAATATGAATATTACCTTGAATAAGAAAGATAACCTACTGTATATAACAAAGGTTTCTTGATCTTAGATGATTACTTGGAATGGATTAGAAAGCTTGGAAGTATATTAGTAAACTTGAAGGGATTTTTGAAGTGTTCTTGAAGTGTTCTTCCTATGATGATTATAGCTTGATTCTTGAAGTGATTTTTGATGAAGATGATGATTAACTACTGGAAAAATACGTTCATAATAGTGTGCGTGTGTTGAGAGAGAATTAGAAAGAGAATTGGAAGTGAAATGGAGTGAATGATGAGTGGTAATTGGTGAGTGGTGAGTGGGGTTAAAAGGAGTTCTAGTTAGTTGACTAGCTCATGGTAGAAGTTAAAATTGATTAGTCATACATGACATAATCAAGAGTGGAATCCCATGCTAGTTCCTATTGGTATATACCCATAGTAAGTACGTTTTGAAGCTGTGTATAATACGGGTAAGAATACGACTAGAATTCTTGATGAAAGAAAAGAATGGGAAAGTACCTGTAACCATTTTCGTTAAGTATGAGTGTTTTGATATATGTCTTGAAGTCTTCCAAAAGTATTTTAATACATCTAAATACACTACATGTATATACATTTTAACTGAGTCGTTAAGTCATCGTTAGTCGTTACATGTAAGTGTTGTTTTGAAACCTTTAAGTTAACGATCTCAATTAATGTTGTTAACCCATTGTTTATTATATCTAATGAGATGTTAAATTATTATATTATCATGATATTATGATATATTAATATATCTTAATATGATATATATACATTTAAATGTCGTTACAACGATAATCGTTACATATATGTCTCGTTTCGAAATCCTTAAGTTAGTAGTCTTGTTTATATGTATATAACTCATTGTTAATATACTTATGGAGATACTTACTTATCATAATCTCATGTTAACCATATATATATCCATATATATATCGTCATGTCGTTTTTACAAGTTTTAACGTTCGTGAATCGCCGGTCAACTTGGGTGGTCAATTGTCTATATGAAACATATTTCAATTAATCAAGTCTTAACAAGTTTGATTGCTTAACATGTTGGAAACATTTAATCATGTAAATATCAATCTCAATTAATATATATATAAACATGGAAAGGTTCGGGTCACTACACTTGTTGATTGCTAGAAACTTGTTGGTTGTTGTATGGAACATTTCAGTTATAATTCTGGTTTTGATTGTAAATCGGGCTTGGCGGTTGATAATTATTCTGATAATTATTTCCAGGCCTTTGGTTTATGTATGAAATATTCTCTCTTTGTTCCATTGTTAATTCAATATTGAGACAATCTTTTGTCAAATGTGGTCCTCCACACTGCTCACAACTAATTCGTATTGAGTGGATATCTTTAGTCATCTTTTCCATTCATCTCTCGACAGCATCTATCTTTGCAGAAATGGAATCTAAGTCATGGCTAGAATCGGCTCTAGCTGCTTTAGATGATCTAACGATATCTTTTTCTTGATGCCACTTATGTGAGTGGGAAGCAGTGTTATCAATAATTTTATAAGCATCAGTTTCGGTTTTCTTCATAATAGAACCACCAGCTGCTATATCTATGTCTTTCCTTGTAGTGATGTCGCATCCTTGGTAGAATATTTGTACTATTTAACAGGTGTCTAAACCATGTTGCGGACATTCTCTCAATAACTTTCCATATCTGGTCCAAGCCTCATATAGAGTTTCATTTGGTTTCTGTGTGAACGTAACAATTTCTCCTTGAAGTCTTACGGCTTTAGATGCCGGAAAGAATTGTTTAAGAAATTTTTCAACTAAAACATCCCATGTATCAATCGCCCCTTCAGGTAACGATTCCAACCAATCTTTGGCTTCTCCCTTTAAAGTCCAGGGAAATAACATGAGATATATCTGTTCATCCTCCACTTCTCTTATTTTAAATAGTGTGCAGATCCTATTAAAGGTACGAAGATGTTCATTTGGATCTTCCTTCGGTGCACCACTAAATTGGCATTGATTAGTCACCATGTGTAGAATTTGTCCTTTGATTTGATAATCTGGCGCATTAATGTCTGGATGAGTAATTGCGTGACCTTGGCCAGTGCGTTTAGCTTTCATTCGGTCTTCCATACTTAAAGGTTCTAGATTTTCCATGATTGAATTTGTTGAATCTGAATCACTAGAGGATTCTGATTTAATGGTTCGTTCCTCAACAATCTCTGTTTGAATGATTGGTGGTTCCGGAGGAAAAATTAATGGTTCAGGATCTATGAATCGTCCCTGAATATTCTCCGGATTCTCAATTGTGAGGTCGGGTTCAAAAAATGGATTATTGGAAATTTGAATTGGAGTACTTGGTCGACTGGATGACGATTCTAAAGGAAAATCAACGGCGACAATATTTGCTAGATGTCTTGATCTGGTTACAGGTGGTGAACGTACAAAAGGTGGTGAACATCTTGCTCGATGCATTCACTGAATATCCTATTAGTTTTTAAAAGGAAAGAAAAGTTATATAAGTTATCCAATTAATAGACTTTTCTGATTTTGCCCACGTTTTGAATAGCCAAAAGATGCAGCAGAGGGGCAGGATTCGTTTGGTCTCAATATAATTGAGTACTGTTTGGCTCCAATAACCCGGTCCACGTACAAATCCAACTATTACTAAGAACCAGAAAATTTTGATGTCTATCAATTTAACCACTTAAAATAAATTTTCGTAATTTTAAGAAATTTAGATAAGAAGTAGAATAAAAATCTATGTCCTAAAACTAGAATAGCGAGAAATAAGAAAGAAAAAGAGCGCGTCGAAAAAGGTCGAAAAAGAAAAGAAAAAGAGCGACTTATAAAATTTTAAAAACACTCGACTAACCCAACCTTATTACTATCACTAACTTCAAATTAAAATTGCAAATTGAGATTACTAATTGGAGTGATAATTGATACATAGGTAAAAGACGTCGAAAAATAAAAATAAGAAAGTAGCGCGTTGAAACTTAAAAATGAACTAAAAACTAAAAGTTGCGTCTAAAAATATTAAAGCTTACAAGTAAAACTATATCCCAAATGGCAATATCTTAAAAAGGAACTAAAATTTAAAAAGGCGTCGCAAAATTCTAAAGCACCTAGATCTTAGTCTAATGAAAAAGCACTTAAGGGATTTTACGGCAAAGCCTAAAAATCTAGAAATAAAAATTAGCTACGGCAAAAACTATGGATTAAAACTAAATACGAGCGAAAAAAATATAAAAATTACGCTAAAACAAATAAAAAGGTACAAAATATAAAAATATACTAAAAGTTGTAAAAATTACAATTTTTATAAAAATATTATTTTTATATTATTTATTTTATAAAACTATTAATTTTAAAAACTAATTAAACTAATTTAACTAAATAATACAAATTAAATATAAAAACTAAAACTAAGTAATAAAAAATACAACCCTAATTAGGGTTTTAAGTTAAATAATAATAATTATTATCCGTAATAAATGCTGATTTCAGTCAATTCTGGCGTGTCTGCAGAGCTCATGCGATCGCATGAGTTCTTAGTTACCCGGCCATGCGATCGCATGGGCTAGGGTTTCGGGCCAGACATTGGGCTGCTACAGTACTTGGACTCGAGTGTTTTTATTTTTTTATTTTTTTTTCTGCTGTATTATATTTCTGTTTTATAAATTTATGTAATATATTAATATAAATTAAAAAAAAACTTATATTTTTATAAAATAAAGATAAAGAAACTTTTATAGAACTTATAAATTTAACAAACTCTTAAAAATATTTATATTTTTCTTTTTCTTTTTATATTTTTGAATATATTAAAATGTATTTTTACAAAAGTGTATTTTTTTATAAAAGTAAACTAAAAATAAAAATTTTTTTTTTATTTAGCGTTGCGCTTCCGGCTTTTAAGCTAGATTTTAATCTCCGGCAGCGGCGCCAAAAATACTTGATGTTAAAGCTAAGGGGTATAAAATACTATTAAATTTTACAAGGAAATACTATTAAATACGATACAATTTTACACAAGATATTTATTTATTTAGAGAATGGATATACTTAAACCTTGCTACAACACTTATAGGCAGTGTACCTAATCGTACAGTAGTGTAGTTTTTAGTAAGTCTGGTTCGTTCCACAGGGAAAAAATCTTTAAACAAAGCTTAACGCTATATTAGTTTTACTTTATAAAAATACAAATATATATATATAAGTAATATTATTATTATAAAGGGGGGGTTTTTTACCGTTTAATGACCGGTTTGTCGATTTTAAAAACTTAAGTCGCAGTTAAAACCAAATGTAAAATATTAAAAATAAATACAAGACTTAATTTAAAGCATAAAGTAAATAACGATAATGAAATTGCGATAAATAAAAGTGCGATAAAATAAACTTGCGATAATTAAAAAGTACGATAATTAAAAGTGCAATTAAATACAATAACAATAAATAAAAGTGCGATAATTAGAAGTGCAATTAAATATAAAATAAAGGAAATTAAATATGAAATAAAAGAATTATGCTTATTTAAACTTCCGTAATCATGATGTTTGACGTGTTGATTTTAGTTTTATGCCCATGGGTTAATTGTCCTTTGTCCTGGATTATTTAATATGTCCGTCTGGTTTTTGTCCATAACAGTCCATCAGTCATAAATATAAAGTGCGAGTATCCTCGTCAAATTATCCTTATACCCGAAGTTAAATATTCCAACTAATTGGGGACTTAAACTGTAGCAAGATTTTAATACTTTATTTAATAATTACACCAGGTTATCGACTGCGTGTAACCCAAGGTTTTAATACTTTGTTATCAATTATGCCAAGTGTCCTTGTACATAATTTCACCCCTGTTTTAATAATTCTAGTGACTATTAATCCATTCCCGTGTCCGGTTAAATGAACGATTATTCGTACATATAAATACCCCGCCCATCGTGTCCGATCGAGTGTACATGGTTATTTATAGGGACGTCCAATTGTAAATCTTTATATTAAAATTAATAAATTATCATTTAGTTAAACAAATATAAAGTCCACTAATAGCCCATAGTCTAATTTCCACAAGTGTCGTTCTTTTGTCCAAACCCCAATTATGGTACAAAGCCCAATTACCCAATTTTAATATTTTTAGCCCATCATCATGATTACTTCGGATTAAATAAGCATAATAATAACTTAGCTACGAGACATTAAATTAAAAAGGTTGAACATAACTTACAATGATTAAAAATAGCGTAGCGTTACACGAACAGAATTTCGACTTACACCCTTACAACATTCGCTAACATACCCTTATTATTAGAATTAAAATTAAAATTAAAATTATAATATATATATATATATATATATATATATATATATATATATATATATGTTTACGAGATAGAGAGAAAGATATATGGATATATGGTACACCAGAGCTCGTGTTTTATAGGCCTTGTGAGCTGAAAAAGTTGGCCATGCGATCGCATGGCTTTTGTGCCTCCAGGCCATGCGATCGCATGGTGGTAGGTGACAGCTCAAAATCCTTGTTTTCTTGTTTGTCGACGTTTTAATTAAATAAATATAATATATAAATAATTATAAGAATTATTTAAATATTATATTATATTTATGTGCATAGTCGACTTGTAATTTTTAGTCCGTTGCGTTGAGTGTTGAGAGTTGACTCTGGTCCCGGTTCCAGATTTTCGAACGTCCTTGCGAATAATTTAATATCTTGTACTTCGCGTTTTAAATCTTGTACTCTTGTAATTCTGAGACGTTTCTTATCAATAATTGGAACCTCTTTGATTGTATTTTGTACTTTTGAGCTTTTTGGTCGTTTGCATCTTCAATTCGTCGAATCTGTCTTTTGTCTTCACCTTTTATTATTTAAACGAATATCACTTGTAAATAGAACAATTGCAACTAAAAGCTTGTCTTTCTGGAGGATTAATGCTAATAACCAACACACACATAATATGGTTAACCAATAGCACAAGAGAATGGTACTCGCATTTCCTATCGGTGTTCACAACAACCATTAGTGTATAACGACATATATCACTAACCCCTGGGTGGTATCATACGCCCGAACTTTAAACCCACCCGTCACGTGAAATGTGGTATTAAACACCAGAACTTTAAACCCACACTTCACGCCCACACACACACATGATGATGAGGTATCGAATGCCCGAACTTAAAACCCTCATCCCATGCCAACACGATGTGGTATCGCACGCCCGAAATTTAATCCCACATTGCATCCCACACAAATAAATACATTATATACATACACGTATAATTATTCCACTCACCTTGGAATGTCCGCACAAGTCATGTATAACATGATCTCTGTCCTCAAATCCAAGCAAGTAACCACCAATATCACACATAGGTATAATACACACATAAATAACAATTCTCTAAAAGAGAATCCAACACCCACATCCCTTAGCCGAGGGATCTCACCTTGCTCGTCAAAACCCGTCCATTTAACACCTAATAGACACAAACCAATTACCACTTCGGGTGGTAATTCAAACCCACTCTACAAGGTACAATTTAACCCTAATTATACTTGACACTTAGACCAACCTAGGTCTTAACACTAAATTTACTTAGGTAGTAATTATTTCAAACGTCATTTACAACAAAACCTCAACATGTGCAATATTGACCCATATTGCTTTTGACCGCGTTTGACTTATGTTAAAGCATCACTGTGACTCAAAATCGCTTCTCGCGAGTAATTACATCCAAAAACATCATTTAATGCTTAACAAAAGTGTTTAAACCTCCATTTGACTAAAACTAGTGTCATCATCAAATTTGACCCAATTCACTTTACTCATTTTTACACAAGTCACCAAAAATGCTCATAATCACTAACGGCTAGTGATTATATTTTCAAAACACCAATTTACACCCAAAACACCTACATTCACTAACAACTAGTGATTGTGTCTCAAAATCATCATTTCACACCAAAGATTAAGAACACTTGACCCATTTCAACACAAAACCCAATTTGACCTAAATTGGGGTTTACACCAAAAATCGAGTCAACACAACACCAAAATCACTAGTACACTTTAAGGTTTAAACCAACACATGCAAGATCTAAACTTACAATTTCATCATTCAAAAATCTAAGTCACCAATTTAGGTTTACTTACATGAATCTTACCCAAAAACCCCCAAAATCACAAGAAATGGGGTTTATAACCCTAACTAGCACAAACCCTAATCCCAAATCAAAATCAAAGTAAATAAATTGAATCTAGGGCTTACCTCAACACCAAAAACTGAGCTAGTGACAAGAAACATCAAGAAAAACCAAAACCCGCTTCCAATTTGGGCAAAAATCACCATCTTCATCACCAACTCAAGCTTTCTCTCACTAGAAACTCCTCTCTCTCTCTATAGAGTTTGGTTGGTGGAAAAAGGGATAATAATGAGTTTGGTATCAGTTTTGGGGTATAAAACCCGTCCACAAGTGAAAGGACCAAAGTGCCCTTCATTTAAATGTACAAAAATACAATCAGCACCCTAACAGGTCCAAAAGCGGTGCTCCTTGCCCAACAGCGGTGCTCCTGGAGAATTCCAGCTCACAACTTGAAATTAAAAACGTCCGGGCTTGAATTACAGTCATCTGGGCTTTTGATTCGCCTCAATCCGAGTTCGTACGAGAAAGTTATGGCCTAAACGGTGAAAGTGTGCATAACCTCGCAACATACACCAAAATTTTACACATCAAATTCCGACGCTCCCAACACAATTTCATCATTGGAAATAACAATATTCCAAGTCACTACAACATCTCGAAACATCTCGATCACCCTTGGTATTGTTATATTACCGTTTAAAATAATACTCCAAATTTTCGGAATGTTACATAAAAGACTTTAAGTTTATTTGTTAAGTTCATGCATGTGCCAAGCATGTGAGGGCAAAAATATCATTTTATCATCATCCTCTCATTTTCATCTCTCTTTCTATTTTATAACTTCACTTTATTATCTCCAAATCTAAAACCCTAACTTATTTGCATCATCAAATCATCCTTGTTTGCAAACCCCTGGAAGCATCCTTATTTGCATCACTGAAACCGTTAATCCATCGCCACCACTGTTGCTCCGCCATCGCCGCTACGAACTTTGCCGAAAACTCTGGTGGTTTATAACCGCACTCTAGATTCATCTCTCTATCTATGTGGTATTCTAATTTCATAGATGTTTTCAATATCTACTCCCAACCTTGGTATCTTGTTGTTAAATTTAGACACCCTTTTTGCTTTAACATATTACTTTTCTTACCCATTTCACTCTAATCAAAGAAACCCCAAGAATATACGTTTTTTAGTTTTCTTGATTTTCAAAGCATATTCTTGATGGTTCTTATTTTTTTAGTTTATGCTTTGTTTTATTGTTAATTCGGATCTGTAAAATTTATAAGTTGAAAATGTGTAAATAAGAGTTTGTAAAATTACAAATAGAGCATATACTTTTACTTTTGTCATATTGTAGGCTATATATCTCAAATAATTTCGCTGTAGGTTATAAACTTTTAAAAAGTATATTAATATAAACGACTAAACTTTTTATCCTCGAACAAAAATATGTGATGATGTGTCATCCTACTTGGCGATGACTTTTCATTCCACATAGGATTATGGTTGGTATTTAAAACCCCTACATTGGGATAAAAGAGAAACTATATAGTCCACATTAGGACAAAATAGAAAGTATATAGCCTATTTATAGCTTTAACTCTTAATTATAACTGTTCCATGTCATCTTTAAAAGAAAAGAAAAAATGCCACATAATTAAATTACCGATAAAACGGGTAGCAGGTAATGTTTTGTGGACATGAATATACTTTTTAAAAGTTTATAACCTACATTTAGATTATTTGTGGTATATAGTGTACAATGAGACAAAAGTGAAAATATATAGTTCATTTATTTCTTGAAATAAAAAATATGTATTTATCTAAGTATTTCAATGCTTTGCGTGTTGTATACTCAAAAAATTCAAACTCCCCCTTAGAGCACTCCCTATCGTTCTATTCTTTCACTGAACTTCTTTCTTCCACATCAGCGCCACATCAGCACAAACACCCTTAACATTCCTTTTACTAACTTTCACTAATTCCTCCATATCATAAACTCCACCATCCAAGTTTACCAAATTTTAATTATTATTCAAATACAAAATATAAATATAAATAACATTATTAAAATATATAAAAATAAATATTACATTAATTAACTAAATAAAAACATTACATTAGATAAAAAATAGTACATAAAAAATACATTAATATGACGAATATTTTAATTTAAATAAATAAAATTATTCGAGAGGAGTCGTGTCTTCGTCCTCGTCTTCGTCGTCTTCTCTGTCTTTGTTTTTGTCTTCGTCTGGTGCCAATACCAATAGCATGCTCTCACGATATTTTTGAAGAATTTATTTTCCTCGTTTAGGCAACAATGGGTTGATGGTTGTGTTGAGAATTTTAAACGTTTTACTCTTCCGTTTCATAATTGACCCTTGACGTTTTTCTTGTTGAGTTCGAATACTTTCTTGATGAGCTACCAAGATTTGAGAACGAACCTCATCAGATGAGCAACGTGAAGAAGCGGCGTCGGATGAACCTTCACTTTTACGACTTTTTCGAATAGCTAGTCGACCGGGTGAACGACGTATCGGGTCATCCTCATATAATTCTATTTGATTCGGGTTTGGATCAACTCGTAAAGGTTCCTCGTCTCGCAAAATTATCGGTGGTTCCAGTTGTAGACGTCTTCGAGTGTTCATTACGCCTTCCGGCATATTAAATTTTGGACACTCACGAAGTACTTTACATGCTTCATCTTGTGTAAAACTTACACCTTGACGTGATCGATATTCTGCACGTGTAGCTTCAATGACATCCGAGTCATTAGTTCCACTTCACCATTCTTTTTTAAATTTTTTATAAATAGCAGCAAAAAGTTTGACTTCTCGGGCCATTTTCCCCCATTTCACAGTTATTTGATCGTCGTTTCTTTTGCTATCAGAGACACGATTATAGTTGCTTAGAACCATATTCCAAAATGATTTGTGAGTTTGAGAGTTTCCTACTTGCTGATTTTCCATAGCATCGAGCCAACGTTGGGCCAAGATTTTTCTTCTTCCGGAGTCCAATGCATAAGTTGACGTCTCGGGCGTTCACTTGATTCGGTCCCAGTTGCCATTTTTTTTCTTGCCTTTTCTTTTTGTTTTTTGTTGTTCGGTTTCGGGATGTGTTTCGGGTTGAGTTTCGGGTACGGTTTCAAGTGTCGGTTGTATTAAAGGTAGTGGAATGTGTGGTGTTTATTGTGAAAAGAATTGTTGTTGTTGTGGAATGAATGGGTATTGTGGTTGTTGTGAATAATATTGAAATGGTAGTTTTTGTTGTGGTGAATATGGTAGTTTTTGTTGTGGTTGAATGAATTGTTGATTATAAAATGCGTTTTGATTTGGTACGAATTGTGAAAAACTCGTTTGACTTGGGGAAGAATTGCTAGCTTGATTCAATGATGAATTTTTTGGTGACGGGATTAAATTATTTAACATATGGTTGAAAAAATCATTATTGTTAGGTTGAGACATTTTGGTTGTATAAAATGAATTGGAATGAAATGGTGGTTTAAAATGGAGTATTTTGAGTGAGAAAATGGTTGAAAGAGTATGTATCTTTATAAGGTATAAATATTTGATTTTAAAAAAGGTTAAATGCTCTCAAACGGTAATCATACTGTTGCAAAATAAACTTGGGCCCCACCATCCGTCGTTACCAACTCGTTGCAGGAATGACTAATGCACCCATTGGCGATTTGCTCCCTATAGATGTTAGTGAGTGGCGGCTACTCGCGAAAAGGGGCGGAAGCTTTTAACGATCCATAGGCTAAGGCCTTACATTTTTGTTGATTTTTGACTCGTTATCTCATGCTCTTTCGCCAAAAGTGAATGCTTAATTAAATCGTATTTAAAAATTATACTGTAAAACAAAAATTAAATGATAGGAGAGATGAAAAATTAGTGTAGTGTTTTAGGAGATCGGAGAAAAGATTGGAAGGGGAGAGAGAGACTAAAGATGAAGATTAAAGTTAAAAGAAGAAAGAGATTAGTAATTGCACATATTGTCTAAACTTGTGTAAAATGATAAAAATATACTCGTGTGCCAAGTACATGACTGGGGTTAACAGATTAATTGTACGGCTGTCAGATAGTTGGACTATCTGCGAACAAAAATGCAAACTTCTAGACTAAAAATGTTAAACAAATCATTTTTGAATTGTCCGTATGTTTTTGAGTAAACCACAAAGTTGATCCGTGTAATTTGGTCATTTCTAAATGATGGATGATGATATTTGAATAACAAATAATATATCCACTCAGTAGATATCCACTCGATTCACACGGATAATATAAATGATACATATATGAATGAAATTAAATGAATATGCATATGGATATGGATGAAAGTTTTCATCCATGGATGTATCAATTAAAACCCGATATACATATATAAATACATAAATATAGATATATATAGACAACAATCAAACAAGAACATTTAACTCTAGGTTACACGTATTATAAGATATGTTTGCCAAATCACAACTAGAAATGTGAATTTTGCCAGGGGAAGTTTTTAACGATGACATATTGTAGTCGCTAAAACATTGTTAAGTAATAAAAAATTTACTTTTTGATATTTTCGTCAGTAGTAGCGACGTCAATATCACCCCTAAAATGACCTTAAATGAAGATAGGAGGGCCTTTTAGCGTGGCCATGGCCCGTCTCGATCTACACTAAATTTCTTGTAATAAATGAGCTTAAATTAGTTAAAACTTATTTTTATTAAGCAATATATTGATGCATTGTTTGATAATAGAGTTTTAAGAGTTTATGGAAAAAAATAAGCTATTTAAAGTGACTATTTAAGATAAGTTATGAACTTATAAATGTGAAATCACATTATTTAACCCTTATGCATCTTTATTTTCATTATTTTACATTATTTATTTATCGTGCTTATAAACTAACCAGAGAGTGGCCAGGTGGTCCACTTCGTTGGGCCAAAAAAAATAGAAAAAGAAAAAGAACAAAAATGTTGGTGTCAAGCTGACGCGAGCATGATGTCAGCGGGTCATTGTTCCCACCGACCCACTATGCTCGGCTCCTATATTTATTTGAGAATTTATATAATTAAACTTCAATTCAATTTAACTTACCGTATACTTATACGGCGTAAAATATAATTTCCTACTTCTAGTTTCAAAACATTGATTTCTACGATTAGCTAATCTATCAAAGACACCCTAAAATATTTCAGTCGTTGTTACTAGTTAAATGTACATTAGGCATGTTTAATGGGTGATGATTCGTATACCACCAACTTTTAGCCATACACTACCAAACGTGCTTTACAGTGTTCTACAGTACAACATCATAATGCATATTTAGTGGTGTATGGCTAAATATTCACTACTACATTTCGGCACAATTAGACGTGTGGAAAATCGTTTTTAGACGTGTTGAACAACACGTCTACATGTGACGGCTTCAATTGAGTGGTGACATATAGTCCAGTTCAAGGAACCGCTCTAAAAACTCTCAAGTAGATGTGTTGTCAAATCGTTAGATTAGGCTGGTAACGATGTTCATCCCATAAACGTTGTTTAAGGAACCACAAATGCCATTTTTCCATGAAAGTTGTAAATTTAAAATACAGTATATAAATATACATATATACATATACATATAAAATATAAGCTTTTTGTAACATATAGCTAAATATAAAATTTAATAATTCATAAATAAAAATACTTACTTCGTCAATATTAATAACTTCCTTTTTGATACGACTATTTACGATCGAATGCATCCAAGTGAGCATATAATATCCACACTCCCAATTGCTGAGTTGTTGATTGCACTGCATTATAACCATACGTTTATACACATGTATTAGTTTAACATGTAACACGTAACATTAACATGAACATGAAAACATGGATGAACAACATGGAGGATGGTGATGATGAAGAGGAAGGTGATGATGAAGAGGATGGTGATGACAATGACAATGTTGATGAGAAGGCTGATGATGAAGAGAATGTTGATGACAAAGTGGCTAAAGAAAAGAAGGTGGCGAGAAAATGTGAACTGAGGGTTCAACATCAGAAGTTCATAAAAAATTAGTAAGACAGTCGAGAAACATAAAGGACTGATTTAACTTAATGTTGTTTTTTCCTAGCCTTTTAAATTACTTATTACAATTAGTTTTTCTTATTTATTAATGAACAGGATGTTGAAAACGACAAGCCTGATGAAAATGTAAATTTTAATGACGACGTGAATGAAAAAGAAGATGCAGTGATTGAAGTAGTGAATGAACCAGTAACAGATGTAGAGTTTGACGAATATGTTGATGTCCAAATTGTGATGGACGAAGAGGAAGAAGAACACGTTGATGAAGAAGAAGAAGATTATGTGGTTCGAGAAGTAAAAGATGGAGTGTTTAAAAATGTTAATGATGCAGAAAAAGATGCAGAGTTTGAAGATGATGTTGATGAAGAAATGGTGATGGAAGACGACAAAAAAGAACATCTTGATGAAGATGTTAATGAAGAAGTTAATAAAGAGGAAGATCCATTGATTAAATATATTGATGCAGAGCTTGCCAATATAAGAATGAAACACAGTCCTCCAACAAGAAGAAGGAAGTCTGAAAGAATCTTATTAAAGAAGCTTTCAAAAACCGTATTCGTCAAAAATGGCAAAGGTATGACTGAGACCAATCCAATTAAATTGTAATTTATGGTGAATATTTTTGATGCTACTATAATTGTGTTTGTTGATGTATATTGGTGATGCTACTTTTGTATTAAGTTAATGAATATTTGTGATGCTACTTTTGTATGAAATTTCATTATAGTAATATAACTATATTTGATTATGGTAATTTGCCAATGCAACTGTACTTAGGGTTATGATTGCCATTGTAGGTGGTTATAAGGTCAACATTGCCATTCTTATTGGTTATTGGATCTGATTTGTCATGTATACTACCTCATGGGATTTTTCCTTAATTGGAGTGAGTGTTAAGTTGTTATTACTTCAACATACATATGTTTGATTTCTGAATTAGGCATATATATAATAGACTACGTTTGATTTTCTTTTGGTTGCCATAGTGTGCATCAGGTTAACTAGTCTAGTTTTTGGTTAAGTTGTTCCGGTTGGTTCTGCTAGTACTAGCAGGTTGTGGTTGCCTATTGTTACTATATAGTATAACTTTCTTTTACATAATAACGGTTTATATGTTTGATAATGCTAAAAACGAACATATATTTCATAGCATTATCCCTCAAGAAAGAAAAGCTTTTAGTTGCAATTGTTCTATTTACAAGTGATATTCGTTTAAATAATAAAAGGTGAAGACAAAAGACAGATTCGACGAATTGAAGACGCAAACGACCAAAAAGCTCAAAAGTACAAAATACAATCAAAGAGGTTCCAATTATTGATAAGAAACGTCTCGAAATTACAAGAGTACAAGATTCAAAACGCAAAGTACAAGATATTAAATTGTACGCAAGGACGTTCGAAAATCCAGAACCGGGACCAGAGTCAACTCTCAACGCTCGATGCAACGGACTAAAAATTACAAGTCAACTATGCACATGAATATAATATAATATATAATTAATTCTTAAAATTAATATATATATTATATTATATTATAAAATCGTCGGCAGAAGAAAACAACCAAATGTGAGCCTCCCCAGCTGGCCATGCGATCGCATGGCCTTGAAGAGCAAAGCTCATGCGATCGCATGAGCTCCTTTTTCAGTTCACAGGCCTATAAATTCGCAGGTTGGTGAACGTAATATATATCCATCCATCCAACTCTCTCATACGATATATATATATATATATATATATATATATATATATATATATATATATATATATATATATATATATATATATATATATATATATATATATATATATATATATATATATATATATATATATATATATATATAATAATATTATAATTTTAATTTTAATTTTAATTTCTAATAATAAGGGTATGTTAGCGAATGTTGTAAGGGTGTAAGTCGAAATTTTGTCCGTGTAACGCTATGCTATTTTTAATCATTGTAAGTTATGTTCAACCTTTTTAATTTAATGTCTCGTAGCTAAGTTATTATTATGCTTATTTAATCCGAAGTAATCATGATGTTGGGCTAAAAATATTAAAATTAGGTAATTGGGCTTTGTACCATAATTGGGGTTTGGACAAAAGAACGACAATTGTGGAAATTAGACTATGGGCTATTAATGGGCTTTATATTTGTTTAACTAAATGATAGTTTGTTAATTTTAATATAAAGATTTACAATTGGACGTCCCTATAAATAACCATATACACTCGATCGGACACGATGGGCGGGATATTTATATGTACGAATAATCGTTCATTTAACCGGACACGGGAATGGATTAATAGTCTATGGAATTATTAAAACAGGGGTGAAATTATGTACAAGGACACTTGGCATAATTGATAACAAAGTATTAAAACCTTGGGTTACACGCAGTCGATAACCTGGTGTAATTATTAAACAAAGTATTAAAACCTTGTTACAGTTTAAGTCCCCAATTAGTTGGAATATTTGACTTCGGGTATAAGGATAATTTGATGAGGATACTCGCACTTTATAATTATGACTGATGGACTGTTATGGACAAAAACCAGACGGACATATTAAATAATCCAGGACAAAGGACAATTAACTCATTGGCATAAAACTAAAATCAACACGTCAAACATCATGATTACGGAAGTTTAAATAACCATAATTCTTTTATGTCATATTTAATTTCCTTTATTTTATATTTAATTGTACTTCTAATTATCGCACTTTTATTTATTGTTATTGTATTTAATTGCACTTTTAATTATCGTACTTTTTAATTATTGCAATTTTATTTTATCGCACTTTTATTTATTGCAATTTCATTATCGTTATTTATTTTACGCTTTAAATTAAGTCTTTTATTTATTTAATATTTTACATTAGGTTTTAACTGCGACTAAAGTTTTTAAAATCGATAAACCGGTCATTAAACGGTAAAAACCCCCTTTTTATAATAATAATATTACTTATATATGTATTTGTATTTTTATAAATTAAACTAATATAGCGTTAAGCTTTGTTTAAAAGATTCCCTGTGGAACGAACCGGACTTACTAAAAAACTACACTACTGTACGATTAGGTACACTGCCTATAAGTGTTGTAGCAAGGTTTAAGTATATCCATTCTATAAATAAATAAATATCTTGTGTAAAATTGTATCGTATTTAATAGTATTTCCTTGTAAAATTTAATAGTATTTTATACCCCTTAGCTTTAACATCAAGTATTTTTGACGCCGCTGCCGGGGATCAATTTCTTGCTTAAACGCCGGAAGCACAACGCTAAAAAAAAATTTATTTTTAAGTTTACTTTTATAAAAAATATGCTTTTGTAAAAATACGTTTTAAATATTCGAAAATATAAAAAGAAAAACAAAAATATAAATATTTTTAAGAGTTTGTTAAATATATAAGTTATATAATAGTTTCTTTATCTTTATTTTATAAAAATATAAGTTTTATTTAATTTATATTAATATATTACATAAATATATAAAACAGAAATATAATACAGCAAAACAAGAAGAAAAAAAATATTAAAAAATTACTCGAGTCCAGTCCTGTAGTAGCCCAGTGTCTGGCCCGAAACCCTAGCCCATGCGATCGTATGGCTTGGTAACTTAGAACTCATGCGATCGCATGAGCTCTGCTGACACGCCACAGTTGACTGCAACCTGCATTAATTACGGATTATAATTATTATTATTATATTTAAACCCTAATTAGGGTTATATATTATATATTTTAGTTTAGTTTATTTATTTAATTTGTATATTTAGCTTAATTAGTTTTAAATAAGTTATAAAATTAATAGTTTTATTAAATAAATAATATAAAAATAATATTTTTATAAAAATTGTATTTTTTACAACTTTTAGTATATTTTTATATTTTGTACCTTTTTAATTGTTTTAGCGTAATATTTGTGTTTTTTTGCTCATATTTAGTTTTAATCCATAGTTTTTGCCGTAGCTTATTTTTATTTATAGATTTTTAGGCTTTGCCGTAAAATCTCTTAAGTGCTTTTTCTTTAGACTAAGATTTAGGTGCTTTAGAATTTTGCGACACCTTTTTAAATTTTAGTTCCTTTTTAAGATATTGCCATTTGGGATATAGTTTTTCTTTAAGCTTTAATATTTTTAGACGCAACTTTTAATTCTTAGTTTTTAGTTCTTTTTTTTAAGTTTTAACGCGCTACTTTCTTATTTTTATTTTTCGACACATTTTACCTATGTATCAATTATCACTCCAATTAGTAATCTCAATTTGCAATTTTAATTTTAAGTTAGTGATAGTAATAAGGTTGGGTTAGTCGAGTGTTTTTAAGTTTTATAAGTCATTTTTTTTCTTTCTTATTTTTCGACGCCTTTTATTTTTCAACCCTTTTCTTTTTCGACCTTTTTCGACACGCTCTTTTTTCTTTCTTATTTCTCGACATTCTAGTTTTAGGACATAGATTTTTATTCTTCTTCTTATCTAAATTTCTTAAAATTACGAAAATTTATTTTAAGTGGTTAAATTGATAGACATCAAAATTTTATGGTTCGTAGTAATAGTTGGATTTGTAAGTGGACCGGGTTATTGGAGCCAAACAGTACTCAATTATATTGAGACCCAACGAATCCTGCCCCTCTGCTGCATCTTTTGACTATTTGAAACGTGGGCAAAATCAAAAAAGTTTATTAATTCGATAACTTATATAATTTTTCTTTTCTTTTAAAACTAATAGGATATTCAGTGAATGCACCGAGCAAGACGTTCACCACCTTTTGTACGTTCACCACCTGTAACCAGATCAAGACATCTAGCAAATATTGTCGCCGTTGATTTTTCTTTAGAATCGTCATCCAGTCAACCAAGTACTCCAATTCAAATTTCCGATAATCCATATTTTGAACCCGACCTCACAATTGAGAATCCGGAGAATATTCAGGGACAATTCATAGATCCTGAACCATTAATTTTTCCTCCGAAACCACCAATCATTCAAACAGAGATTGTTGAGGAACGAACCATTAAATCAGAATCCTCTAGTGATTCAGATTCAACAAATTCAATCATGGAGAATCTGGAACCTTTAAGTATGAAAGACCGAATGAGAGCTAAACGCACTGGCCAAGGTCACGCAATTACTCATCCTGACATTAATGCGCCAGATTATGAAATCAAAGGACAAATTCTACACATGGTGACTAATCAATGCCAATTTAGTGGTGCGCCGAAGGAAGATCCAAATGAACATCTTCGTGCCTTTAATAGGATCTGCACACTATTTAAAATAAGAGAAGTTGAGGATGAACAGATATATCTCATGTTATTTCTCTGGACTTTAAAGGGAGAAGCCAAAGATTGGTTGGAATCGTTACCTGAAGGGGCGATTGACACATGGGATGTTTTAGTTGAAATTTTCTTAAACAATTCTTTCCGGCATCTAAAGCCGTAAGACTTCAAGGAGAAATTGTTACGTTCACCCAGAAACCAAATGAAACTCTATATGAGGCATGGACCAGATTTGGAAAGTTATTGAGAGGATGTCCGTAACATGGTTTAGACACCTGTCAAATAGTACAAATATTCTACCAAGGATGCGATATCACTACAAGAAAAGACATATATATAGCAGCTGGTGGTTCTATTATGAAGAAAACCGAAACTGATGCTTACAAAATTATTGATAACACTGCTTCCCACTCACATGAGTGGCACCAAGAAAAAGATATCGTTAGATCATCTAAAGCAGCTAGAGCCGAGTCTAGCCATGACTTAGATTCCATTTTCGCAAAGATAGATGCTGTCGAGAGACGAATGGAAAAGATGACTAAAGATATTCACTCAATACGAATTAGTTGTGAGCAGTGTGGAGGACCACATTTGACAAAAGATTGTCTTAGTATTGAGCTAACAATGGAACAAAGAGAGAATATTTCATACATAAACCAAAGGCCTGGAAATAATTATCAGAATAATTATCAACCGCCAAGACCGATCTACAATCAAAACCAGAATTATAACCGCAATGTTCCATACAACAACCAACAAGGTCCTATTAATCAACAAGTATCCAATAATACTTACAATCAGCAAAGAACTAATTTTCAAAACAAACCACCACAAACCGATGATAAAAAGCCGAATTTAGAAGATATGATGACTAAGCTAGTTGAAACTCAAACGCAGTTTTTCACATCTCAAAAACAAACTAATGAACAAAATGCTCAAGCATTTAGAAATCAACAAGCTTCTATTCAAAATTTGGAACAAGAAGTAAGTAACCTAGCAAGGTTAATAGGTGAAAGAAAACCGGGAAGTTTACCTAGTGATACAAATCCTAACCCCCGGAATGAAACAGCTAAAGCCATTACCACAAGAAGTGGTACAACACTTAAACCACCTGAAATACCTGTAATTTTTGATGAAGCTATTCCTACTCCACAAGAACCACAACCTGAACAAGATAAGGAAAAAGAACCGGTAGTTGAAAAGGTTAATGAAGATAACATAGTTAAGGCTAAATCTTATGTTAAACCATACCAACCACCACTTCCTTACCCAAGTAAAATGAAAAAAGAGAAACTTGAAGCCGAGCAATCCAAATTCTTGGATATGTTTAAACAAATAAATGTCAATCTTCCTTTCATTGATGTGATTTCAGGAATGCCTAGATATGCTAAATTCTTGAAAGATCTGATCACGAATAGAAAGAAAATGGAAGAACTCTCGGCCGTTACTATGAATGCTAATTGTTCAGCAGCGCTGTTGAATAAGATACCAGAAAAATTATCTGATCCAGGAAGTTTCACAATTCCATATTTTCTGGGTAGTCTTAGTTCAATAGAAGCATTGGCAGACTTAGGTGCTAGTATAAATTTAATGCCGTATTCACTATATGCTAAACTAGACCTTGGAGAATTGAAACCAACAAGAATAAGTATACAACTAGCCGATAGATCAATAAAATATCCTAGAGGGATAATGGAGAACATGCTAGTTAAAGTTGGTACTTTAGTATTTCCAGTAGATTTTGTTGTTCTGGACAAGGAAGAAGATTCTCAAGTTCCTCTCATATTAGGAAGACCATTCTTAAACACGGCTAAAGCAATGATAGACGTGTTTGGTAAGAAATTGACCGTAAGTATAGAGGATGAGAGTGTTACCTTTTCAGTTGATAGAGCTATGCAACAACCGCAATCTGCAGATGATACATGTTATTATATTCAAACTATAGATTCACATGCAGAATTGTTAGAAGAATTTCCAGAATTACAAGGAACAGGAGAACGTTCTTTAGGAGAAGGGACTGAACCAATTGATGAAACTGAAATGTTAGCTACACTAATAGCTAATGGATATGAACCAACAACAGAAGAAATTCAAATGCTAAAAGAAGAAGACAGATATCGATACAAATCATCGATAGAAGAACCTCCAACATTAGAGTTAAAGCCACTTCCAAACCATTTGGAATACGCTTATTTACATGGTGAATCTAAATTACCTGTAATAATATCGTCTTCTCTTACTGAAAATGAGAAATCACAACTCATTTCTGTGTTGAAAGCTCATAAACCAGCCATTGCATGGAAGATTCATGATATTAAAGGAATAAGTCCTTCGTATTGCACACATAAAATCCTTATGGAAGAAGGTCATAAAACGTACGTGCAACGCCAACGAAGACTAAATCCTAATATGCAAGATGTAGTTAAGAAAGAAATTATTAAACTGCTAGATGCAGGTTTAATTTATCCAATTTCTGATAGTCCATGGGTAAGCCCAGTTCAATGCGTGCCTAAGAAGAGTGGCATGACTGTCATTACAAATGAAAAAAATGAGCTTATTCCTACTAGGACTGTAACAGGATGGCGTGTTTGTATTGATTATAGAAAATTAAATGACGCCACCAGAAAAGATCACTTTCCCTTACCTTTCATTGATCAAATGTTGGAAAGATTAGCCGTAAATAGTTACTATTGTTTTCTTGATGGATTTTCTGGATATTTTCAAATTCCAATAGCACCCGAAGATCAAGAGAAAACCACATTCACGTGCCCTTATGGTACTTTTGCTTACAAATGCATGCCATTTGGACTTTGCAACGCCCCTGCAACCTTTCAAAGGTGCATGATGGCGATTTTTCACGACATGATAGAAGAATGCATGGAAGTTTTCATGGATGACTTTTCAGTCTTTGGTGATACATTTGAATCATGTTTAGTTAATCTTGAATGAATGCTTATTAGATGCGAACAATCAAATCTAGTACTTAATTGGGAAAAATGTCATTTCATGGTTAAAGAAGGCATCATTCTTGGTCATAAAATCTCAAAGGAAGGAATTGAAGTGGATAGAGCTAAAGTAGATGTAATTGCTAAACTTCCACATCCCACCAATGTTAGAGGAGTTAGGAGTTTTCTAGGGCATGCCGGTTTTTACCGACGTTTCATAAAAGATTTTTCTAAAATTGCCACTCCTATGAATAAACTCCTAGAAAAGGATGCTCCATTCATCTTTTTAGAGGAATGTATCAAATCTTTTAATATTCTTAAAGAAAAACTCACTAATGTGCCGATCATGATAACTCCAAATTGGAATCTACTATTTGAACTTATGTGCGATGCAAGTGATTTTGCAATGGGAGCCGTTTTAGGACAAAGGATTGAAAAACGATTTCAACCTATATATTATGCTAGTAAGACGTTACAAGGAGCACAAACGAATTACACAACTACTGAAAAAGAACTCCTTGCTATTGTCTTTGCTTTTGACAAATTTCGATCATATCTCGTTCTAGCTAAAACGGTGGTCTATACCGACCATTCTGCTCTTAGATACCTATTTTCGAAATAAGATGCCAAACCAAGATTAATCTGTAGGATCTTACTCTTACAAGAGTTCGATATTGAAATCCGAGATAAAAGAGGAGCAGAAAATCTCGCCGCTGATCATCTTTCTCGTCTTGAAAATCCCGAATTAGAAGTTCTAAATGAATCAGCCATACAAGACAACTTCCCTGATGAATATCTATTGAAGATAGATTATAATGAAATTCCATGGTTTGCAGACTATGCTAACTACTTAGTATGTGGATTCCTTGAAAAAGGATTGTCGTACCAAAAACGAAAGAAATTCTTCAGTGATAGAAAACACTATTTCTGGATTCCTTGAAAAAGGATTGTCGTACCAAAAACGAAAGAAATTCTTCAGTGATAGAAAACACTATTTCTGGGAAGATCCACATTTGTTTAAAAGTTGTCCAGATGGAATAATGCGCCGATGTGTATTCGGAGATGAAGCTAGTAAAATCTTAAACCATTATCACACAGGACCAACAGGAGGGCATTATGGGCCTCAACTAACAGCAAGAAAAGTTTATGATGCTGGATTCTATTGGCCTACAATTTACAAAGACGCACACCTTCTTTGCAAATCCTGTGATGCTTGTCAAAGGGCCGGAAAAATAAGTCAACGTGATGAAATGCCACAAAATGTCATTCAAGTATGTGAAGTATTTGACATTTGGGGTATTGACTTTATGGGTCCATTTCCAAAATCTCATAATAATCTCTACATTCTCGTTGCCATAGATTATGTATCTAAATGGGCGGAAGCACAAACTCTCCCAACTAACGATGCACGAGTTGTAGTCAACTTTTTAAAACGTCTTTTTGCAAGGTTTGGAACACCGAAAGCTTTAATAAGTGATCGGGGAACTCATTTCTGTAATAATCAACTTGAGAAAGTTCTTAAAAGATATGGAATAACTCATAAAATCTCCACTGCATATCATCCACAAACAAGTGGACAAGTTGAAAATACCAATCGAGCTTGAAAACGTATTCTAGAAAAAACCGTAGGATCAAATCCGAAGGAATGGTCCATTAAGTTGGAGGATGCACTCTGGGCTTTTAGAACAGCCTACAAAACTCCAATTGGAACCACACCTTTTAGACTCGTTTACGGAAAAGCATGTAATCTTCCAGTAGAAATTGAACACAAAGCATTTTGGGCTTTGAAGACATGTAATCTTGATTTACATGAAGCTGGACGTCTACGGTTAAGTCAATTAAACGAATTAGAAGAATTAAGACAAGAAGCATACAAAAATTCGTTAATCTATAAGGAAAGAACGAAGAAATGGCATGATAAAAGAATCAGAAGTTTAAAAGAATTTAAAGAAGGAGATATAGTTCTTCTTTTCAATTCACGAATCAAGCTATATCCTGGAAAATTGAAATCAAGATGGTCTGGACCATTTATAGTCAAAAGAGTTTTCCCATACGGAATGATAGAATTAATAAATTCAAATGGGATTGAATTTAAAGTTAATGGTCACAGAGTTAAACAATACATAGATAGTCCGATGGAAGTTGACAACGAAGTTAATCACAATTTCGATACCACAGCTAACTAAGTGTGGGGAGAATCAAGTCTTTTAAGGGTAATATGTATTTCTGTTAGAGTTAGATTTTCTGTTTTCGTGTAGTTCTCGAAAATGGAACCCGAATGGTCTTTCCCTAGCAGACCCTAAATAACTAGTCTTCTCCCCCCATTCTGAATTTTTTTTTTTTTAGGTTTTTACGAAATGAGGACTTCATGTGAACTAAATCATGGTCTAATGCTACACGCTTTGATCACTAAACGTAATAATGACACACTTCAGAGTGAAATAGTATCATTAATCAGAGGTAAATTGGACGGAGTAAGAAAAGAATCCAGATGCGAAGATAATAAGTTACAATTTGGTAAAGGAAAATCAAAATCCGCAGCGAAAAGAAGAGCACGACACCTTGAAAAATGTCACAAATGCGGAAAATGGTCACACGAAGGTAAATGTTCAAATAATCAAACCTATTCAAATACCGAATTTGTTACTCTATGCAGAGATGGACCGTTCATATGTTTAGAAGAAAAAACATTAAATGCTCGAGGTTACGCCTATGTAGCCATGGAAAACCAATTAGTCCGACTATCTTATGAGTGGGCTAGAGCATATCACTAAGAAATCTATTTCACAGGTAAGTCTGTACAGTTTTTATTTTTATTTTTATTTTTAACCTTTTGATAATAAACGCTAATTTGTTCGCTATAAAGTATTAAATTGGTATTCGATAAAATTAGGTCTTGCGACCGAAATTGTTGATATCATTCAAAAATTTATTACATCACTGCGAAATTTAACGTTTATTCTTAAGGTATAAATATCTTTAATCAATCAACCCAAAATATTTCAAAAATTCGTCATGAGTTAAATTAGGTCATGAAACCGAAATTACTTTACCGAAAAAAGGGGCGCATATTTTTGATAATATTTGATTGATTAAAGTGGGATAAAAGCCAAAAAGATTTTTAATTTTATTTTTACCAAGTTTTTAAAATTAATATTAAAATAATATTGTAAACTTGTTAAATATTAATATATATTTAAAATTGTAAATATTTAAAAAAATTAATATTTTTAATTAAGTTTGGTATGAATTTTTAATTTTATGCATTTAAGTTTGGAGTGAATTTTAAATTTTTTAAAATATGAATTTTTAATATTAATTTTGAATTTTATGCATTTTAAATTTAAGTTTGGTGTGAATTTAAAAACAAAAATTTACTTTATTTCGCTAAGTTAAAAATATGATTTTTTTAATTCGTCGTAAGTTGAAGACTAGGTCTTTGAACCGAAATTGCTTTACCCGAGGGAGGGACGAGAACTTTTATTATCATTATTTTTAATCTTATTGAATTAAAGTATGCCAAAAAATTAAAAAACCCAAAAAATTTTACTTTTAAAACGACGCTTAAAGAATGACAAAATTTAAAATTTTGTCGAGGGACGGACCAGGACAACGATCCGAAACGCCCTCATCATAAAAGGAAAACAAAATTTTAAAATTATATTAATTATATGTTTATTAAAGCATAAGGTTTTAAAAAAAAAAAGAGCAAAACACTGTAGCCGGTACCCCATGCGATCGCATGGGGTTTACTCATCAACCTCATGCGATCGCATGAGGCTGGATTTCTGACCAGATCAAATTCTCTCAGCGAGCTGTTCTTCTCCACACAACACACACACATTCACAAAAATCTCTCAAAATCTCACCAAATTTCATCATTTTTCCACCGTAATTCGTCATTTTTCTTGTTCTAATCATGCCTAGATTCTCATTCTTCAGCAAAAAAGGTAAAAATTACACCATAAACTCATAAATTACCTAGTTTTTGTGATAATTACCAATATTTTACCTAATGCAATTTTGTTAATTTCTAGTGTAATTAGTGATAAATTGTTAGTATTTTATGCATGTATAACCTAGATTGATGCTATTTAACATGATTTGAAGCAAAAAACTTCAAAATTTTTAGAAATCTAGGGTTTGTGTTCTTGAGCAATTTGGGGGTTTATGATATAAACAGGTTATGGCCGATTTTTGTCATGAATTATTGCTTAATTGAGTAATGTAACATGTTTAGGTAGTTAAATGATCCAAACATTGATCCTCAACATGATTTTTAAAGATTAAAGTGGACTTTTTAGGTACAAAATTCATGAACTTGATTAATTTGATATAATTGCCAATTGAAACTTGTTTAATTATTAGTAATGACTATTTTGACATGTTATTTGAGTTAAATACTTATGAACTTTGTATACATTTTCATATGTGCTTATTTGGAAAAGTGTAGAATTGTGAAAAATTGTGAAAATGTGTATAAGTTTAATTTTGATTTAACATGTTATTGTGATTGTTTTAAGTTGTTATTTTGCTAACACTAATGCATATTTAGATGCACAAATTTTGTGTTTAATGTGTTTTGCAGAAAGCCAATACTGGAGGTTCAGGAGCATCATCATCTAGACGACCTGCTCCAGCACCAGCACCAGAACCAGAACCTGAAATGCAACACGAGCCAGAACCTGAACAACAACCACAACAGGAACCACAACAACAGCCTGATCAACATGTACCTTATTATGATCCGGTACAGTTTGTTGATGAATTCATAGTATTCCCGATGAGGCTGCCAGTAGAATTCCCAACAATTCCTGAGCACACTTTGCATCCAAATCTGAGATTTGATAGAAGATGGAGGGATTACGAGACATATCAAAGGAACAAATTCAGATTGGTAACTAAAAATGTAGAGGTGCCAAGGGTAATCGATTGGGATCCTTTGGAAAGAGTTCAGCTAGCTAATAGAGTCAGACTGCTACTGATTCAAAGGTACGGGAACTCTTCTTTTACAAATTGGGAACGTCTTTTCACCATTCGTACACCTGTATATAAGGAATGGTGTGTTGAGCTCATGAGTACTGTATCACTTGATACAAATATAGTTAGAATAGATGATAGAAGATTTCTTAGGTTTATCCTTGGCAGCAGGATGTACAGAATGTCCATGCTGGACATGGCCAGGGCTTTACAGATATATACTCCTGGTGAGTTGCTACTACCAGATTGTACAAATTTGATTCATTATGGTGAAAGGGTAGATAGCAACTTTGACGCTGACGCCATTTGGAGGCGTATGTCACATTTTGATGTTTTCACACGAGCTGGAGGACACTCCTATACACATATTGACAGAGCCGAGCTTCGTATCATTCATAGATTTTTGGCTAACTCGATTACACAAAGGGGTAACAATAAAGAAAAAATAACCTTACATAATTTATTCTACCTAAAGTGTATTCGGGATCCTAGAAGCTTTGTCAATATCCCTTACTGTGTTGGTTTTTATTTATCTAAAATGGTAGAAGGAATGCAGGACGGGAGTATAATAGGAGGAGGTATTTTTGTTACTCTCATTGGAGAGTATTTAGGTGTTGATAGGAACCAAGGGGGTCCATTACAGCTTTGTAGAGAACAGGTTGAGCCTTTAGGATTGAAAGTTTATGTAGGTGCTAAGGTATTGAAAAGTAGACGCAACCAGGCAGTACCCTATGAGGGCCTTCATCCACAGGTAGAAAGGGGCTCAGACGAGGAAATGGAGGAGGCGGAAGACATTAGGGATGTCTTACGAGATACTATTCTTGACGTCTACGTTCGTATAGATGAGGAAGCAATGACGAGCGCGGCCAGACATAGTATGTACGAGTAGTGGAACTCCGAGCGAGTATACGAGGATTATAAGCGACGCCAACACGATAGCTGGTTAGTTCATCAGCACCAAATTATGAGCCAGCTATCATATCAGGTACCAAATAATTACGTACCTGCTCGACCTGCTCATTTTCCGCCACACAGCCCCGATATCCGACCACCCTTTAACCGGTATGACTATAACCAAGCCTATCAGGACACCTATAATCAACAATGGAACCCACCTGATGAGATGAACTGGAACCCCTATCCAGACTGATTTGGTTCCATTTGGTTATTTTTATGATTTTTATGTTTTTATCTTTTTAATTATTCATGTTTAAACTTATGTTATTGGATATATTTGTGTAATTTTTTTTATTTTTGTTATTATTGTGTACTAATATTTTACATTTAGGATTTGAAAGTGGGATTTTAAGTCCCATTTCAAATTGCCATGCATGTTTATATTTGTATGTATGTATATTGTCGATTGTACAAAACATGGTAAAACAGCGCATTTTCAAAGACTGGCATTAAGTTCAGCAATATTAATTTTGACGACAAGATGAAAAATAAATGTGATATAACAACAAGACGGAATGAACAAATGATATGCACCATTTATCATTCAGCAAACAAACGCCAATATGTTTGGAAACTTTGGTAAAATTTAATCATTTTTCTGCGCTAATCACCCTCAATAATTTAAATTGTTACTGATTTCTTGCAAATGAGGGCATTGCAAGATCTTAAGTGTGGGAAGGGGTTAAATTCTTTCGGAATTTTAAAATTTTTACTTTATACGCTTGGTTACCATTAAAAATACTAGTAACGCAGTACTTATATTAGAATCTGGTGCTCTCTGATAATAAAGAACAGCCCTAGTTTTATATACTGACTACCCAATTCTAGTAAATTTTTCAAAATTTTCAATTAAATGAGCTCAAAATCATGTTTATACATATTTATGAACGATAAAATTAGGTGTTAACACCGAAATTATTGTTACCTCGGAAAGGACATAAATTGAGAAACAAACCAAAATGTTAGAATTCATTTAAAATGGAATAGATGACAATAAAAAGGAAAATAAAAGCCAAGTGTGGGAAAATTACCAAGTTATTTTAAACATATGTCACATATTTCTGTAACAAATAATTGAAGATACTTTTGCTTTGGACTAAACTAAACAGTTTTACCCGATTTACTGTAAGAAAGATGGATCTACACGATGAATCAATTCCATCATTAAAAGGAAGTAAAGTCTTCCGAAAAAGAAACGCGCTTCTTGATTTAGGTCATGAAGTTGTCGTCCAGATCAGCTGTAGGTTGACGAAAAATCTAGAAAAGTCATCACTAAAATCAGCAGGAAATCCACGGACCTCAGCATCAAACAGGGTCGCCAAGTGGTCAGACTTATCCTAACCATGAGAGGATCTGTCTCGTAAAATGAGGAGGACGCCGTGCAAATTAGCTGGATAAGACTAATGAATCAGATCCCCAGAAAGGATAATTTCCTTAAAGATCAAAAATCAGCTTTTAAGACTGATATTACTCAATCCTAGAGATTGACCTTAAAGATTGAGAATTCAAACTCATGGAATTCGATGATATCTAAACTCGAGCTTGAACGAGAAAATATTTTGATCAAATTATAAACCGATTTGTTTTCTGAAAACCCATTTTCAATGCGTTCATTACCATTGAACGTAAAATCCTAGAAATTCAACTGGAATTCATTAGGTCACCTCAACCAAATCGGGTGTCAACCGTAAGAACGGTGGTTGCATAGCATGGTCAAAGACAGGACCTTGTGCCAGTCCGAAAAATTATAAGGGTGAGCTTTACTATTGCTCCTACCAAGGATAGTAATTGCGTCCGACACGTTATAAGACCATAATTAAAAGCATGTCAGGGGACATTGCCTTAACAGTTGCTTGTTCAACGCTTTCCTTTACAACCGGACGGTAGTTTATCGAAAGGTAATATTCGGAGCAAGTATACTGGACGTGTTGCTTTCCTAATACAAGGTTAGCAAGTGGGTGACACAAAACCGCAAGTTTTGAGCTAAAATTTTCAAATCTGAAACCCACCAAACCCACAAAAATATTTTGCAAACACCGGTGAAGGGTTATTCTAGAAAACTTATCTAGGGTAAAAGCTAGATTTAATTTTCAAAAAGATCAAATGTTTTCATAAAGATCCAATTTCCTTAATGGATCTAAATTTTATAGTCATGTGGGACTGTAAACCATATCGTTACTACCATTGTTAATACCGCCGTAAAGAAATCACTGATGTACAAAGTGTGAAGAATAAAGAAGTGATTCTAGTATTTCAAGACTATATTGCTTGAGGACAAGCAACGCTCAAGTGTGAGAATATTTGATAATGCTAAAAACGAACATATATTTCATAGCATTATCCCTCAAGAAAGACAAGCTTTTAGTTGCAATTGTTCTATTTACAAGTGATATTCGTTTAAATAATAAAAGGTGAAGACAAAAGACAGATTCGACGAATTGAAGACGCAAACGACCAAAAAGCTCAAAAGTACAAAATACAATCAAAGAGGTTCCAATTATTGATAAGAAACGTCTCGAAATTACAAGAGTACAAGATTCAAAACGCAAAGTACAAGATATTAAATTGTACGCAAGGACGTTCGAAAATCCAGAACCGGGACCAGAGTCAACTCTCAACGCTCGACGCAACGGACTAAAAATTACAAGTCAACTATGCACATGAATATAATATAATATATAATTAATTCTTAAAATTAATATATATATTATATTATATTATAAAATCGTCGGCAGAAGAAAACAACCAAATGTGAGCCTCCCCAGCTGGCCATGCGATCGCATGGCCTTGAAGAGCAAAGCTCATGTGATCGCATGAGCTCCTTTTTCAGTTCACAGGCCTATAAATTCGCAGTTTGGTGAACGTAATATATATCCATCCATCCAACTCTCTCAAACGATATATATATATATATATATATATATATATATATATATATATATATATATATATATATATATATATATATATATATATATATATATATATATATATATATATATATATATATATATATAATTATATTATAATTTTAATTTTAATTTTAATTTCTAATAATAAGGGTATGTTAGCGAATGTTGTAAGGGTGTAAGTCGAAATTCTGTCCGTGTAACACTATGCTATTTTTAATCATTGTAAGTTATGTTCAACCTTTTTAATTTAATGTCTCGTAGCTAAGTTATTATTATGCTTATTTAATCCGAAGTAATCATGATGTTGGGCTAAAAATATTAAAATTGGGTAATTGGGCTTTGTACCATAATTGGGGTTTGGACAAAAGAACGACACTTGTGGAAATTAGACTATGGGCTATTAATGGGCTTTATATTTGTTTAACTAAATGATAGTTTGTTAATTTTAATATAAAGATTTACAATTGGACGTCCCTATAAATAACCATATACACTCGATCGGACACGATGGGCGGGGTATTTATATGTACGAATAATCGTTCATTTAACCGGACACGGGAATGGATTAATAGTCTATGAAATTATTAAAACAGGGGTGAAATTATGTACAAGGACACTTGGAATAATTGATAACAAAGTATTAAAACCTTGGGTTACACGCAGTCGATAACCTGGTGTAATTATTAAACAAAGTATTAAAACCTTGTTACAGTTTAAGTCCCCAATTAGTTGGAATATTTGACTTCGGGTATAAGGATAATTTGATGAGGATACTCGCACTTTATAATTATGACTGATGGACTGTTATGGACAAAAACCAGACGGACATATTAAATAATCCAGGACAAAGGACAATTAACCTATGAGCATAAAACTAAAATCAACACGTCAAACATCATGATTACGGAAGTTTAAATAAGCATAATTCTTTTATTTCATATTTAATTTCCTTTATTTTATATTTAATTGCACTTCTAATTATTGCACTTTTATTTATTGTTATTGTATTTAATTGCACTTTTAATTATCGTACTTTTTAATTATTGCAATTTTATTTTATCGCACTTTTATTTATTGCAATTTCATTATCGTTATTTATTTTACGCTTTAAATTAAGTCTTTTATTTATTTAATATTTTACATTAGGTTTTAACTGCGACTAAAGTTTTTAAATTCGACAAACCGGTCATTAAACGGTAAAAACTCCCTTTTTATAATAATAATATTACTTATATATATATTTGTATTTTTATAAATTAAACTAATATAGCGTTAAGCTTTGTTTAAAAGATTCCCTGTGGAACGAACCGGACTTACTAAAAAACTACACTACTGTACGATTAGGTACACTGCCTATAAGTGTTGTAGCAAGGTTTAAGTATATCCATTCTATAAATAAATAAATATCTTGTGTAAAATTGTATCGTATTTAATAGTATTTTCTTGTAAAATTTAATAGCATTTTATACCCCTTAGCTTTAACATCAATGTTATAGGTTATATATAGTGTGTTTATAAAGTTTATAAGTTGTTAATATAGTGTTATATGATGTTTACAATCGTGTTGTATAATCGCATCAATCATGGTGTGTTAAAACAGTCAAATGGTTGTGTTTCGTTTTTATGTTCGGTCTTGCTGATTGATTTTATGTCCAGTTCTGCACTACATGTCTACAATCTTGTTGTGTAACCGTGTGAATTATGGTGTGTTATAGAGTCAAATAGTTGTGCTATAGAATCAAACATGTATCGTGCTATTATTAAAGTTAACGTAAATCCAGATTCATACAACTTGCATAACAAACGACAAACGACAACATGTAAAGAAAAAGAAAGAATGAATTACCTCTGATTTTGATGTCTCCATTGTTAACTCTTGTAACTTGAATTTTGTAACTAAAACCTTAATCCTGCGCTTCCGAAACAGAAACAAATAGAACAAGAACAAGCAGAACTTTGATACGTGTATTTTTCTGTATACATTTTTTGTAATTTATATAAGTTTAATAATAATCTTATTTACGGTATATAAAATTTTATATTATTATACATATATTATATAGGCTATACTTATCAAAATACATTCCTAAATTAAATTATTTCCTAATTCAAACTCTTCTCCGGCCTGTAACTAACTTCCTATTACTTTGGTCCGTTAGTGTTTATCTACAATTAGACGTGTTAGGTTATTAGGACTCTTTGTTTAATTAGACGTGTTCTGTTAACTTATGTTAACTTACTGTAAGGGTTAGGTTGATTAAACGTGAGCTCGTTAACTTATATAACCCGTTAACTTATTTAGACGTGTTCCAGTTAAAAGGCGTGTGTAGCAAACTAATTAGACGTGTTTTTTGTAACTTATTAGAGGTGTTCGTCATTTAGACGTGTTCCTGGCAAAACTTATTAGACGTTTTTCCAATTAGACGTGTTGTTTTTTTCCTGGTAAAAGTTATTAGACGTGTTGTTAATTCGATGTGTTCCTTGCAATACTTGTTAGACGTGTTGTCAATTAGACGTGTTCTTGGTAAAACTTATTAGACGTTGTTACCAATTAGATGTGTTATACTTATTTAGACGTGTTGCAAGTCTCTAATTAGACGTGTTGCTACTATTATTTAGACGTGTTCTTTTTGTTAAATTAGACGTGTTATTTGGTGAACGCGTTTAAATGAGGGGCACTAATTGTGTCGAAATGTAGTAGTGATTGGTGGTGTACAAATCAATGTTCATGTTTAATAGACCTAGAATCAAATTGATATTTTCTTGTCTTCTAAAGTAGCTAAGAAATGTCTATAATCTAGCATATACGTATAGTGCATGCAAGATCATAGTCATATCAGATGTTCCTTAAGGCCTATCAAGTCGAGCCACCAAAAAGCCAAGAAGGGAAAATAAGATGTGAATCTTTTTTTGTTGGTAATTGGTCAAGATTTTCAAAAAGCAATCATTATATATATATTCTATAGTATTTTATTTTATTAGGCTTTATTTACTTCCCTTAATCCTTACTATAATAATATGACATTGTTACCCTTAAGGATTTTTATCAAAATACATACGTACCAACATATCCCGGGTGTATATACTTATTAGAAGACATACCTACAACATATTCCGTGTGTATATACTTATCGATCAAGTAATAAATTACTCCTGTCCCAAATATCGTTCGCCGCAAATAATTAGGAATTCGGCATCTTCTAATATGAAGTCGATTATAAACATTTTCATATTCCACTTTGCGCGATCTTCAACTATAGAATAAGAAAGAACTTTGTTCATTTATAAATTTAACAAGCTAGAGTATGAAATAATGATGTTTTGCCATGCCCGGAAACAAGATATTTTCAAGAGTTTTCGTGTAGAAATTCTCTGGACTTGGGTAACAAGTTGTGTACAACTATGAAAGGAGACTTCATGACCTACAATTGTATCATCTTTTTCACCACTTTTGAAGCTAGAAGTCATAACATGCCACGAATTCTTTCAAGCTTTTCAAGATCCACGTTCCGGTCACGATTCTTCATCAACAGATCATTATGCTTTTCATCACCATGATTATGAGCGGATAAATTTTATTATTCATTCCTTCCAATGAACATTTGGTGTATTAATTATTTATTCAAATATTTGTGTGGTTTATAATGTTGTAAGGATTTTGTTTTTGATTATGATTTTATAGTTATTATTTATTTAATGCAGTTTGTTAATTTTGATTATTGCAAGATATCTTATTTTGATTTAACATATTATTCTTAATCAACTTAGTGTTAATTTGGTGAATGGCCCATGTTTTTCAATATTAACTTACAATGTAGGGATTGCAGTTGTACCTGAGTGGTAGTGGTCTGCCTCTCTCTAACACACTTGAGGTCAGGAGTTCGACTCCACTCCAGGATAACAATTGTTAATTGTTCAAAATATCTATAAGTTCTCATAATCGTATATCCATAGTTTATAAACTAATAATAGTCAATTGAGAGAAGTAACTGATCGAAATACAAATATGAGAGGATATAAATCGTTTAATATTTAATTATTAGTTTATTATTATTAAATCTCAAAAAGATTTTATATAAAAGGAAATTTAATAATCTTAGCGAGCTTAATCGAACTCGAGTTCGAATCCAATTTGGACCTCGAATTTGAGTTGAGATTCAAACGAATATTAAATTCGAATTCAAACATGGAAAAATCATTTGAGTTCGAGCTCGAACAAATTTCAAAAAATTTTATCGAGTTCGATTTGGGTTCGACCACAGTAAATTTCGAACGATTCGAGCTCATATTTACATTGTTCGACTTAAGTTCGATTCGTTAACAGCCCTACACATTAATTACGTTGATAAATTACTTGAATGTAATAGAGGGAATAAACTAACAATCAGGATCTCACCCCATAAAATATTATTCTGGCTATATATGTTTTTGTCACAATAGCTACCAAACATATATTTTGGACGTACTTAGTTAGGTACAACTTACCCAACTCTGCAAATGCGTAGTTGACATTTGTAGTTCAAATTGTATGCAACCTATTTAGTTACTTAATACGTAAAAAACATATATACGAAGTCAACAATTTTGTTATACTTCTGGTATATACATGTAAAGAACCCATGTACCTTCTACTTTAATACAAACAATCATCATGCATGGAAATTAAGTGTGTAGACCCAATAATCTGGTACTTATAAGTAACACATGTCGTTTTATCATTCTTTTTCACAATGGCCTATAAATCTCTTGCCACGTAGTACCCTACAGGTCATGCAAAGTCATCATCATGTACATGCAATATTGAACAAAGTAGAAAACAAAATCTTGGTGATGGGATTAGAGAATATATATGCCTACATATATAAATTCCTGTAAATCATGATCATGCAAATATTTACTAGCTAGGGGATTAAGAATGAGACAACTTTTAACTCTTTCGAAGTATGTGGCTAACTCTAAGTTAGTGAAGACATTGAAACTTGAAAGGGTGATTAATGTTGGTTGTTCACTAGCAAATACATGTATAAACAGTTTGTTGTGTTTATATACGTGGTAGTCATTTTCATAACTGATGCGTATGATCTCCGGCCCGGCTATATAATATGAGAGAATCTTGATAATCTATGGATTCGAGCGACTAGAGTCGTTTGAATCGAATAAGAAAACTATACGATCATTAAATAATCGTAGAACAACACTACTACATTTCGGCTTATTTAGTGCCCCTCATTTAGACGTGTTCACCAAATAACACGTCTAATCAAACATAAGGAACACGTCTAATTAACTTTAAAATAAATATAAAAACGAAACACGTCTAAATAATAGAAGGAACACGTCTAATTAAACAAAGGGGACACGTCTAATTAACTTTACAATTTAAAAATATGGAACACGTCTAAACAACAGAAGGAACACGTCTAATTACAAACCAGTAACACGTCTAAATAACTATAACACCTCTAATTGGTAACCACGTCTAATAAGTTTTATCGGGAACACGTCTAATTGACAACACGTCTAAATAGTTCTACCAGGAACACGTCTAATTGACAATACGTCTAATTGACTTACTAGGAACACGTCTAAATAACTAAGATGAACACGTCTAATTGAAACACGTCTAAATAACTTACCAGGTACACGTCTAATTAACCTAACACGTCTAAATAACTTACCAAGTACACGTCTAATTAACCTAACACGTCTAATTTGTTTCCTAACCCTAACAACCGTAGCATATTAACAGGAAGTTAGTTTTATTAACGGTTTGAGGTTTAGAAGAGAGTAGGAGTTTGCATGAATTAGGAATGTATTTGAATTAGGAATGATTATTTTTCTGAAAAGATAACTATACTTTATAATTATAATACAAAACATGTATAGTATAATAATTGGTTTGTTGGGTTTTGTTCTCTAATCTGATGTCGGATAGTTTCAATTGTTATGTCTCAATTGTTATCAATTGTTTTGCTGTAACAATTCATCATATAATAACACTATAACAAAGCACAATATTCGATTGATTCTACAACACAACCATTGAACTCTGTAACACACCATGATTGATACGATTACACAACACGATTGTAAACATCATATAACACTATATTAACAACATATACTATACACTTATAAACATCCTATAAATACAATATATAAAACCTATAACCTAACCTAGTAGTGCAGAACCTGGACATAAACCTGGACAACTATAAACAACCCATAAACACACCTGGAGATAAACCTATAAACCTGGATATAAAACTTGAAATCCTATAAACATCCCATAAACACACCACCTGGACATAAACCCGGAGAAAAACTACAACGATAGTTATATCACAAAGTTTAAGTACATACCATATAGGCATTCATTCTAGAATTAATTACGTCACAAAGTTTTAAGGTTACATAGGTAGCATAATTTACATCACCAAGTATCTAACAATTAAAAGCTTCGCTGACATAACGCTTAAGCTTCAAAATAAAGACCATTAAACCACATCAACAGGTAACACCAAAAGCATCATATCTAATCCAACCTACTAATTACGCATTCTGCCTATACAAACTCAAAATTGCAGAAAGCTAACCCTTCCATACCCAAATATACTATCAATCAAAGTTGTGAACATCATCCCACGCCACCTCAAACCTGCTCTCCCTGCGGTTGAATGCAAACCAAACTTCATCTCTCGGAGCATAGCCACATAATCTCACAAATTTGACCTAGCTAGATGAAACAGATAAATTGGTTTTTTTTTTTTTGTCATTCTCCTCCAACAGGCCCCAGGTGTGAATTCTGTCATCAATATCAACGCATTCATAATAGTTTCCGCTCTTTAACTCTGGCAGTTTTACAAGCTCTTTTGGTAAACGCTGAATCACATTCTTATTATAATTGTTAAACAATGCATCAATATTCGTGAATAACATGTAAAATATGTCAGTGTCAAATGCACTCATGGATGCAATTTAATAATGGACAAATTATATTGAGTCAATTAAGTATATTTTGTATGAAAATAGAAGTAACTAACCCACACTTTCCATTTTGGTAAGTTCATGAAACACCACACATCTGTATATACGGTCCTTGGTTGAGCGATATTTACAGCAGCCGCAAACTCTTCCTCGCTGATCATCACAACGTCTGAACTATCATTAGACTGGTCATCATGTTCAATCACATTTGTTTCATGACTAGCATGTGTTTGTGAAGAGGACCCTATTTCGAATGTGCCGCTCGAAGTGTCACTATCGAAATGAATGACAGCCATGTTTTCTTCCTTAAATTATGCCTTTAAGCAAACATATGTTAGATACATATATTAATTGAAAAACCCTTATATTTTCAAAGATTTTTAATATACATTTATATCTAACAACACCAAAATTTTTAACATATATAACCTAAGGATACTGAAAGTCTATCTACTCATGAAATTTTAAAATTTTGTGATGTTGTAAAAGCAAAAAGATGTCTTGAGTTCTATAAAATTTTCTAAATTTATATACTTTAAATATGACACTAATTAAATTGCAAATGGATTTGTTAACTCTCAACTTCATAATAAAAAAAATTTGTCAGAAAAACCCTAAGCAACACGATTGTTAAAATCTTGCAGACAATGAAACAATTTACAGGCATGCAATATGTGAACATAACATTTGTTTGGTTGTGATTCCAAATATTGATTTTAACAACGAACTACAATGTGTAATCAAATCGATGAATAATCAAACAAAGAAAAAAAGATCCATTAAATTGCAGATAGATTAGTTAATTTTAAAGTAAAAAAAAAAGTTGATGTGATTATAAACCCTAAGCAAAGTCAAAAATAAAGTTTTTATATTAAAAAACTTCGTTACCAATGTAAAGTAGATCGATAATTGTAAAGTAATAATATAAATGCTGATCAATAAAATAGAAGAACCCGACTTAGAGATGCACGAATGGATGGTTGTTGACAGTAATTTCCAAGTTGATTTAATGGAAGTATGGAGCGGGTGAAGAAGATATTTTGATCTTCTATAATTTAAAATAATCTAGCAAACTTGTATACCGATAGCATCTAATGGGTCCGTTTAAATGGATCCACCAATAAAATATCTGCTGAATGGGCCATAAGTGGACTTGGACCTAACACCAATTATGTATTATCGGAACAAGTCTAAATAACAAAACATGACTAACATATAATGAGCAAAATAATAGGAAGTTGGTTACGAGTTTGATTTAGGAATGAATTTTATTTGAATTAGGAAAACTATACTTATAATTATAATACAAAATTAACTATACTATAAATATATCTATCAACTTATATAAATCACCAAAAAATCTAAAAAAAATAATACGAATGTATAAGATTTTTAGATTTATCTATTCATTCATTGATATCTTTTAAGTTTTATCTATTAATTCCTCATCATCTTCACGTCAATATTCATTCAGCTGTAGTAATCGTAATCAATCCGAGGTAACACTTTCTTTCTTTCTTTCTTCTTTCTTGTTGTTGTTGTTGTTGTTGTTGTTGTTAATTTAATACATGTGGTTGTTCTAGCTGTTGTTTGTAATCGTACTTGGAAAATCTTGTTGTAACTGGAACTATATGAATATGTAATTGAATCTGTGAACTACGTTGGAACTTTTGATGTTTGCTGGGTTGTTTGTGGGATAGTCCCTGTACGTGTAGATTGTAAACAATTTTTTTCAATTGTTTTGTGGTAACAACTCATGATATAATAACACTATAACACGACACACTTGCTTTGATTGATTCTATAACACAACCATTCGACTCTACAAAACAACAAAACGGTTCACACGATTACATAACACCATTGTGAACATCCTAAAAAACTGAATATGCTTATACTGGTAAATAATATGTAAACAACATTTAAAATATAAACCTGGACATACAAAAAAAAAAAACATACTGATACTGGTGTTGTGTAATATGCTTTTGCCTGTACAAAAGTGCAGCAGCACATACAAGATGCATAAATACACATACAACACAACTCTCGCTCAAACTAATAACAAATCCCTTGATTTAATTTTCATGGCAAATTCAGACCGTATTAAAAACAAATCCCATGGATTCATGTTGAACTTAAAACTACCTACAAAGGCAATCATAGCCCAAATTACATTTGCATTGGCAACTTTGAACCAAGACAAAAAACCAATGATATTTTTGACCCATAACAGTAAAGTAGCAATGCATATGACCCATCATCCATGTAAAATGGTAGATTTGACCCAAAACCGTAAGGCAGGAATAACTTTTACCTAGATCACTAGCATAGAACAAATTTATACCCATAAACCTAATGTAAAAGCATAGTGGACCCAGTAGATAGCAACAGTAGTAATAATGACCCAAAATCCAGAAGGAGGGTGATATCGGCTAAATAGTCACGTTTTTAGCCCCCGATATTAGCCCCATTTATGATAAAGTAATTGACTTTATTATCTAAATAAGCATTTATTTGCTTCGTATGGTAGATTATGTCATTACAAAGGCTATGTTTCTATATTTCAAGAATCACTAAAAACGGATGAAAAACGGGGAAAAACGAGCAAAACCGACTAAGACGTTTAACTCGCGTTTAAATAACTTATTTTATAATTTTTGGAAAAGTTTATTTACTTAATCTCATGTTGTAGGATATTTAATTACAAAAGCGTGGGCGCAAGAATCGTCAGAAACTGAGCTAAAACGAAGATTCTAGAACGAAAACGGTGAAAGACAAGTTACGATCCAGCAAACGGCTTGCCAAACGGCCTTCCATAAGGAAAAACGGCTTGCCAGCAAACGGGCACCAAAAACAGCATTGAAAATGGCTTGCCAAATGGCCTGCCAGGGGTTTTTCAGTAACTTATTTACAACTTTGCCACCAAGCATTTTCTATAAATGGGGCTTCATCCCACCATTTCAACACACACCTTCTTCACTTCTTTCTCTAAATATCTCTCTATTATCGCTCTCTAGTGATCAGCATGAGATTAGTTCTCTCTCTACTTTCTCTCTAGATTCTAGAGAGAGAAAAGTACAGAGATTTGGAAAATAATTATCTCTCTATTGTCGCTCTCTAGTGATTAATAGGAGAATAGTATGTAGTTAGTAGTAGAAGCTATCGAGCATTGTAACGCTACGGATATTATGAAGAAATACAAGTGTTATTCTGCCAACATTATTCGGTAACATCTATAATTTCTTTTATTAATTTATTATAATATTCTTGTTCGATGTTTGTAATTTATTAAATTTTGAAATGCTTGTTGCCATGATTTGTACGTAATTGCTTGATTGTTTGCCATGATTTAATAATGTTAGTTAGGGATGATTATCGTTACGTATTCACTTTCTGTGTCTATGATATTAAACCTCGTTATTATCGTCCTTCCACCAATAAACGTAATTAAAACCTTTTATAAAGTCGACAATTATAAGGGAATTAATTATCTGTGTTTACACATTGGTCAAGGTATGAACCCATCGAAAATACTATAAAGTACATGGGGAATTACCGTAGGACCAGATCAAGACATTGGTCAAGAGTAAAAGACTCGAGAAAATACTGTTGCAACAGTAGAGTACAGTGTTGATGTACTATAGGACCACTTGAGCATGGTCAAGGTTAAAAGATATGGAACCTCTATAAGTATAGTACATGGTGGATAACTAAGGGATTTATTGGGTAGATTTAAGTAAGGACTGGTTTAAGTCATAAATGGGAATCTAACGCACTACAATACAAACTAAGCTTATAAATCTTTAAGGATGACTGAAAACTATCAGAGGTTCTAATTTTCCTACAAACCCTTAGATTTTACCAAACCATTGACAGAAAGGAATTCGAAACACAATCATAACCACTCACTTGGGTGATACACTAAGGTGTTAAGAAAGGTTGGATATTCTATATGGTTATTCTACTTTATTCATGCACCCAAGGTATGCATTGCATCCAAGATGGGCCGCTTATATCCTTAAACCAGATAACGAGTCAGGAGTTGAGCATGGTCCATCCAATCAGAATCAAGATAGCCTAGTTCCCTGTGACATGCTAATCGAGAAATCAATTAGTAGGGAATCTAGTGTTTACACCAAGGTATATCTATCCAATGAGTGTCTCGCAATCATCTCGACACTACGTTATCTTAAATCATGGTGAACCGCGTCTTCTCTGTCCTTAGTTGTTGCATGCTAGCTAGCTTATTTTAATTATTGATAATGCTAAAAATGAACATATATTTCATAGCATTATCCTTCAAGAAAGACATGCTTTTAGTTGTAATTGTTCTATTTACAAGTGATATTAGTTTAAATAATAAAAGGTGAAGACAAAAGACAGATTCGACGATTTGAAGACGCAAACGACCAAAAAGCTAAAAAATACAAAGTACAATCAAAGTGGTTCAATTTATTGATGAGAAACGTCTAAAAGTTACAAGAGTGCGAGCCGCAAAACGCAAAGTACAAGATATTAAATAGAACGAAAGGACGTTCGAAAATCCGGAACCAGGACCTGAGCCAACTATCAACGCGCGACGCAACGGACCGAAAATTACAAGTCAACAATGCACATAAATATAATATAATATATAAATAATTCTTAAAATTATATATATATTATATATATTTAATAAAACCATCGGCAACAAGAAAACAAAGCTTTGTGACCAGGAGAAGGCGGCCATGCGACCGCATGGCCTGGAAGGACAAAACTCATACGGTCACATAAGTTCCTGTAGCAGCTGAGGTCCTATAAAGTTCGCGAGTTCTGGCCGAATTTATGGCATCCTTTATCAATCTCTCTCTCACAAATATATATATTTATATTTATAATTTTAATTTTAATTTTAATTTTAATTTTAATTTAAGATTAATAATAATAAGGTTATGTTAGCGAATGTTGTAAGTGTGTAAGTCGAAATTCTGTCCGTGTAACGCTACGCTATTATTAATCATTGTAAGTTATGTTCAACCTTTTTAAATTAATGTATCGTAGCTAAGTTATTATTATGCTTATTTAAATTGAAGTAATCATGATGTTGGACTAAATATTAAAGACGGGGTAATTGGTCTTTGTACCATAATTGGGGTTTGGACAAAAGAGCGACACTTGTAGAAATTGGACTATGGACTATTAATGGGCTTTATATTTGTTTAACTGAATGATAGTTCGTTAATTTAATATAAAGATTTACAATTGGACGTAATTATAAATAACCACATACACTCGATCGGACATGATGGGCGGGATATTTATAAATACTAATAATCGTTCATTTGACAGGACACGGGAATGGATTAATAGTCAATGGACTCATTTAAACATGGGTGAATTACATGCAAGGACACTTGGTGTAATTGATAATAAAGTATTAAAACCTTATTACAGTTTAAGTCCCCAATTAGTTGGAATATTTGACTTCAGATATAAGGATAATTTGACAAGGACACTCGCACTTTATATTTATGACTGATGGACTGTTATGGACAAAAACCAGATGGACATATCGAATAATCCAGGACAAAGGACAATTAACCCATGGTAATAAATTAAAATCAACATGTCAAACATCATGATTACGGAAGTTTAAATAAGCATAATTCCTTTATTTTATATCTTATCGCACTTTTTAATTATCGCAATTTTATTTATCGTCATTTTATTTATCGTACTTTTAATTATCGCATTTTAATTATCGTCATTTACTTTACGCTTTAAATTAAGTTATATTTATTTTTAATATTTTACATTAGGTTTTAATTGCGACTTAAGTTTTAAAATCGACAAACCGGTCATTAAACGGTAAAAACCCCCCTTTTTATAATAATAATAATAGCACGACTTATATATATATATATATATATATATATATATATATATATATATATATATATATATATATATATATATATATATACAAATATAGCTTAAAAATATAACGTTAAACTTGGCTAGCTCCCTGTGGAATGAACCGAACTTACTAAAAACTACACTACTGTACGATTAGGTACACTGCCTATAAGTGTTGTAGCAAGGTTTAGGTATATCCACTATTTAAATAAAAAGATAACTTGTGTAAATTTGTATCGTATTTAATAGTATTTCGTAGCAAACATATAACTATTTCGTACCCCTATGCTTTAACATCAAGTATTTTTGGCGCCGCTGCCGGGGACCCGAAAGCAAAACGCTATATATAAAGAAAAAAAATTAAGTTATTTTTGTAAAAATATTTTTCATATAAATATTGAAATACAAAAATATAAAAAAGTATATATAAATATTTAAGTGTTATAAATAGAAAATATCTTTTATATAAAAAAAGTATAAATTTTATTTTTATTTTTGTTTAGTTCTTAAAATTATAACTTATATTATTATTTTGTAAACTTAAAAAAATCAAATTATAAACTAAAAAAAATTAATAAAATAGAAATCGGGCCAAGTACTGTAGCGGCCCAAACATTCAGCCTGTATTCGAAGCCATGCGATCGCATGAGCACAAGGCAGCAAATCCATGCGACCGCATGGGTTGACTGGACAGGTCTGAATCCTTAAATCATAATTACGCAGTAGGTTATTATTATTAATTATTATTATTATTAAACCCTAATTAGGGTTTAGTTATTTATTAATTAGTTTTAGTTTTATTTAATTTGTATTTTTAAGTTTAATTAGTTTTATTAATATATAAAAATTAATACTTTTATAAAATAAATAATATAAAAATAATATTTTTATAAAAATTGTATTTTTATAATTTAAGTTTTATTTTTATACTTTGTATCTTTTTATTAGTTTAATTTGTAATTTATATATCTATCGTTCGTAATTAGTTTTAAGTTTAGTATTTTTGCCGTAGTTATTTTTATTTCTAAATTTTAAAACTTTGCCGTAAAATCCTTTAAGTGCTTTTTCTTTAGACTAAGATTTAGGTTCTTTAGAATTTTGCGACGCCGTTTTAAGATTTTAGTACTTTTTAAGTAATTGATGTTTTGGATATAGAATTCCTTTTAAGCTTTAATACCTTTAGGCGTAAGTTTTAAATTTTAGTTTTTAGACTTTTAAGTTTCGACGCTGCATTTTATTATTTTTCGACGCTTAGTTTTTCGACCTTTTATTTTTTGACATTTTTCGACGCGCTCTTTTTCTTTCTTATTTCTCGACGCTCTAGTTTTTAGGACATAGAATTTTCTATTTCTTCTCTAAAATTTCAAAACGAAAAATTATTTTAAGCGGTTAAATTAATAGACATCCAAAATTTTCTGGTTCGTAGTAATAGTTGGATTTGTTAGTGGCGAGTTGTGGGCTTCCAATTTAAAGGGTCCTGGCTACCTGCTGCATCTATTGGCTATTCGAAACTTGGGCAAAATCAGAAAAGTCTATTAATTTGATAACTTATATAATTTTTATCTTTTATAACTAATAGGATATTCGGTGAATGCACCGAGCAAAACGTTCACCACCTTTCATACGTTCACCACCTGTAACCAGATCAAGACATCTAGCCAATATTGTCGCCATTGATTTTTCTTTAGAATCGTCATCTAGTCGACCAAGTACTCCAATTCAAATTTCTGATAATCCATTTTTTGAATCCGACCTCACAATTGAGAATCCGGAGGATATTCAGGGACAATTCAGAGATCCTAAACCACTAATCCTTCCTCCTGAACCACAAATCACTCATCCACAGATTGTCGAGGAAGAAACCATTAAATCAAAATCCTCTAGTGATTCAGATTCAACAAATTCAATCATGGAAAATCTGGAACCTCTAAGTATGGAAGACCGAATGAGAGCTAAACGCACTGACCAAGGTCATGCAATTACTCAACCAGACATTAATGCGCCAGATTATGAAATCAAAGGACAAATCCTACACATGGTAACTAATCAATGCCAATTTAGTGATGCGCCGAAGGAAGATCCAAACGAACATCTTCGTACCTTTAATATGATATGTACTCTATTTAAAATCATAGAAGTTGAGGATGAACAGATCTATCTCATGTTATTTCCCTGGACTTTAAAGGGAGAAGCCAAAGATTGGTTAGAATCGTTACCTGAATGGGCGATTGATACATGGGATGTTTTAGTTGAAAATTTTCTTAAACAATTTTTTCCGGCATCTAAAGCCGTGAGACTTCAAGGAGAAATTATTACGTTCACGCAAAAGCCAAATGAAACTCTATATGAGGCGTGGACAAGATTTGGAAAGTTGTTAAGAAGATGTCCGCAACATGGTTTAGACACTTATCAAATAGTACAAATATTCTACCAAGGATGCGACATCACTACAAGAAAAGACATCGATATAGCAGTTGGTGGTTCCATTATGAAGAAAACCGCAACTGAAGCTTACAAAATTATTGATAACACTGCTTCCCACTCACATGAGTGGAATCAAGAAAAAGACATCGTTAGATCATCTAAAGCAGCTATAGCCAATTCTAGCCATGACTTTGATTCCATTTCAGCAAAGATAGATGCTTTTGAAAGACGAATGGAAAAGATGACTAAAGATATTCACTCAATACGAATTAGTTGTGAGCAGTGTGGAGTACCACATTTGACAAAAGATTGTCTTAGTATTGAACAAACAATGGAACAAAGAGAGAATGTTTCATACATGAACCAAAGGCCTGGAAATAATTATCAAAATAATTATCAACCGCCAAGACCAATCTACAATCAAAATCGGAATTATAACCAAAATGTTCCATACAACAACCAACAAGGTCCTAGCAATCAATAAGTATCCAATAATACTTACAATCAGTAAAGACCTATTTTCAAAATAAACCACCACCAACCGATGATAAAAAGCCAAATTTAGAAGATATGATGTCAAAGCTAGTTGAATCTCAAACTCAATTTTTCACATCTCAGAAATAAACCAATGAACAAAATGCTCAAGTATTTAGAAATCAACAAGCTTCTATTCAAAATTTGGAACAAGAAGTAAGCAACCTAGCAAGGTTGATAGGTGAAAGAAAATCAGGGAGTCTACCTAGCGATACAAATGCTAACCCCCGGAATGAAACAGCTAAAGCAATTATCACAAGAAGTGGTATTACATTTAAACCACCTGAAATACCTGTAATTTCTGATGACTCTATTCCTACTCCACAAGAACCACAATCTGAGCAAGATAAGGAAACATAACCAGTAGTTGAAAAGGTTAATGAAGACAACACAGTTAAGACAAAATCTTATGTTAAACCATACCAACCACCGCTTCCTTACCCAAGTAAAATGAGAAAAGAAAGACTGAAAGCCGAGTAATCCAAATCCTTAGATATGTTTAAACAAATAAATGTAAATCTTTCTTTCATTGATGTGATTTCAGGAATGCCTAGATATGCCAAATTCTTGAAAGATCTAATCACAAATAGAAAGAAAAAGAAAGAACTCTCGGCTGTTACAATGAATGCTAATTGCTCTGCAGTGCTATTGAATAAGATACCAGAAAAATTATCAGATCCAGGAAGTTTCACAATTCTATGTTTTCTGGGTAGTCTTAGTTCAATAGAAGCATTGGCAGACTTAGGTGCTAGTATAAATTTAATGCCGTATTCACTATACACTAAACTAGACCTCGGAGAATTGAAACTAACACAAATAAGCATACAGCTAGCCGATCGATCAGTAAAATATCCTAGAGGGATAATGGAGAACATGCTAGTTAAAGTTGGTACTTTAGTATTTCCAGTAGATTTTGTTATTCTGGACATGGAAAAAGATTCTCGAGTTCCTCTCATATTAGGAAGACCATTCTTAAACACGGCTAAAGCAATAATAGACGTGTTTGGTAAGAAATTGACCCTAAGTATAGAGGACGAGAGTGTTACCTTTTCTGTTGATAGAGCCATGCAACAACCGCAATCTGCAGATGATACATGTTATTATATTCAAACTATAGATTCACATGCAGAATTGTTAGAAGAATTTCTAGAATTACAAGGAACAGGAGAATGTTCTTTAGGAGAAGGAACTGAACCAATTGATGAAGCTGAAATATTAGCTACACTCATGGCTAATGAATATGAACCAACAACAGAAGAACTTCAAATGTTAAAAGAGGAAGACAGATATCGATACAAATCATCGATAGAAGAACCACCGACATTAGAGTAAAAACCACTTCCAAACCATTTGGAATATGCTTATTTACATGGTGAATCTAAATTACCTGTAATAATATCGTCTTCTCTTACGAAAAATGAAAAATCTCAACTCATTTCTGTGCTAAAAGCTCATAAACCAGCTATTGCATGGAAGATTCATGACATTAAAGGCATAAGTCCTTCGTATTGCACACATAAAATTCTTATGGAAGAAGGTCATAAAACGTATGTGCAACGCCAACGAAGATTAAATCCAAATATGCAAGATGTTGTTAAGAAAGAAATTATTAAACTGCTAGATGCAGGTTTAATTTATCCAATCTCTGATAGTCCATGGGTAAGCCCACTTTAATGCGTACCTAAGAAGGGTGGCATGACTGTCATCACAAATGAAAAAATGAGCTTATTCCTACTAGGACTGTAACAGGAAGGCGTGTTTGTATTGATTATAGAAAATTAAATGATGCCACCAGAAAAGATCACTTTCTCTTACCTTTCATTGATCAAATGTTGGAAAGGTTAGCTGGAAATAGTTACTATTGTTTTCTTGACGGTTTTTTCGGATATTTTCAAATTCCAATAGCACCCGAGGACCAAGAAAAAACTACGTTCACGTGCCCTTATGGTACTTTTGCTTACAAACGCATGCCATTTGGACTTTGCAACGCCCCTGCAACCTTTCAAAGGTGAATGATGGCGATTTTTCATGACATGATATAAGAATGCATGGAAGTATTCATGGATGACTTTTCAGTCTTCGGTGATACATTTGAATCATGTCTAGTTAATCTTGAATGAATGCTTATTAGATGCGAGCAATCAAATCTAGTTCTTAATTGGGAGAAATGCCATTTCATGGTTAGAGAAGGCATCGTTCTTGGTCATAAAATTTCAAAGGAAGGAATTGAAGTGGATAGAGCTAAAGTAGATATAATTGCTAAACTTCCACATCCCACCAATGTTAGAGGAGTTAGGAGTTTTCTAGGGCATGCCGGTTTTACCGACGTTTCATAAAAAAAATTCTAAAATTGCCACTCCTATGAATAAACTCCTAGAAAAGGATTCTCCATTCATCTTTTCGGATGAATGCATCAAATCTTTTAATATTCTTAAAAAAAACTCACTAATGCGCCGATCATGATAACTCCAAATTGGAATCTACCATTTGAACTCATGTGCGATGCAAGTGATTTTGCAATGTGAGCTGTTTTAGGACAAAGGATTGAAAAATGATTTCAACCTATTTATTACGCTAGTAAGACGTTACAAGGAGCACAAACAAATTACACAACTATTGAAAAAGAACTCCTTGCTATTGTCTTTGCTTTTGACAAATTTAGTTCATATCTCGTTCTAGCTAAAAAGGTGGTCTATACCGACCATTCTGCTCTTAGATACCTATTTTCAAAACAAGATGCCAAACCACGATTAATACGTTGGATCTTACTCTTACAAGAGTTCGATATTGAAATCCGAGACAAAAAGGGAGTAGAAAATCTCGCAGCTGATCATCTTTCTCGTCTTGAAAATCCCGAATTAGAAGTTCTAAATGAATCGGCCATACAAGATAACTTTTCTGATGAATATCTATTGAAGATAGATTATAATGAAATTCCATGGTTTGCAGACTATGCAAACTACTTAGTATGTGGATTCCTTGAAAAAGGGTTGCCGTACCAAAAACGAAAGAAATTCTTTAGTGATATAAAACACTATTTTTGGGAAGATCCACATTTGTTTAAAAGTTATCCCGATGGAATAATCCGCCGATGTGTATTCGGGGATGAAGCCAGTCAAATCTTAAACCATTGTCACACAGGACCAACAGGAGGGCATTATGGGCCTCAACTTACAGCAAGAAAAGTTTACAATGCTGGATTCTATTGGCCTACAATTTTCAAAGACGCACACCTTCTTTGCAAATCATGTGATGCTTGTTAAAGGGCCGAAAAAATATATCAACGTGATAAAATGCCACAAAATCATTCAAGTATGTTAAGTATTTGACATTTGGGGTATTGACTTTATGGGTCCATTTCCAAAATCTCATAATAATCTCTACATTCTCGTTGCCATTGATTATGTATCTAATTGGGCGGAAGCACAATCTCTCCCAACTAACGATGCACGAGTTGTAGTCAACTTTTTAAAACATCTTTTTGCTAGGTTTGGAACACCAAAAGCTTTAATAAGTGATCGGGGTACTCATTTTTGTAATAATCAACTTGAGAAAGTTCTCAAAAGATATGGAGTAACTCATAAAATCTCAACCGCTTATCATCCACAAACAAGTGGACAAGTTGAAAATACCAACCGAGCTTTAAAATGTATTCTAGAGAAAACCGTAGGATCAAATCCGAAGGAATGGTCCATGAAATTGGAGGATGCACTCTGGGCTTTTAGAACAGCCTACAAAACTCCAATTGGCACCACACCTTTTAAACTCGTTTACGGAAAAGCATGTCACCTTCTAGTAGAAATTGAGCACAAAGCATTTTGGGCTTTGAAGACATGTAATCTTGATTTACATGAAGCCGGACGTCTACGGTTAAGTCAACTAAACGAATTAGAAGAATTAAGACATGAAGCATATGAAAATTCGTTAATCTATAAGGAAAGAACGAAGAAATGACATGATAAAAGAATCAGAAGTTCAAAAGAATTTAAAGAAGGAGACAGAGTTCTTCTTTTCAATTCACGATTCAAGCTATTTTCTGAAAAATTGAAATCAAGATGGTCTGGACCATTCATAGTCAAAAGAGTTTTCCCGTACGGAACAGTAGAATTAATAAATTCAAATGGGATTGAATTTAAGGTTAATGGTCACAGAGTTAAACATTACATGAAGTTGAAGATGAAGTTAATCACAATTTCGACACCACAGCTAACTAAGTGTGGGAAGATTCAAATCTTTTTAGGGTAATATGTATTTCTGTTAGAGTTAGATATTCTGTTCTCGTGTAGTTCTCGAGAATGGAATCCGAATGGTCTTTCCCTAGCAGACCCTAAAGAATTAGTCTTCTCCCTCCATTCTGAATTTTTATTTCTTTTAGGTTTTACGAGATGAAGAATTCCTTTGATCTGAACCATGGTCTACTACTACACGCTATGATTACTAAACGTAATAATAATACTTTCCCGAGTTAACTGGTATCCTTCATAAGAGGCAAAATGGACGAAGTAAGGAGAGAACTCAGGAAAGACCACCATAAGATACATTTTGGTAAAGGAAAATCAAAATCCTTAACAAAAAGAAGAGCACGACACCTTGAAAGATGTCATAAATGTGGAAAATGGTCACATGAAGATAAATGTTTGAACAATCAAACATATTCAAATACCGAATTTGTTACTCTATGCAGAGAAGGACCGTTCATATGTTTAGAAGAAAAGATATTGAAGAATCGAGGTTACGCTTATGTTGCTATGGAAAATCAAATCACACGACTCTCCTATTAGTCAGCTAAAGCAGGTCTCTGAGAATTCTATCTCACAGGTAAGTATGTATAGTTTTTATTTTATTTTATTGCTTTTAACCTTTTGATAATAAACACTGAATCGTTCGCTATAAAGTATTAAATTGGTATTCAATAAAATTAGGTATGCGAAACCGAAATTATTGATATCATACAAAAATTTATTACATCACAGCGAAATTTACCGTTTATTCTTAAGGTATAAATATCTTTAATCAATCAATCAAAAATATTTCAGAAATTCGTCAGGAGTAAAACTAGGTAAAATAGCCGAAATTACTTTACCCAAAAGAGGGGCGTATATTTTTGATAATATTCGATTGATTAAAGTGGGATAAAAGACCAAAAAGATTTTTAATTTTAATTTTTACCTTGTTTTTAAATTAATATTAAATTATTATTGTAAATTTCTAAAACCAATATATTTAAGTTTTTAAATATTTTAAAAATTAATATTTTTAATATAAGTTCGTAAAATTAATATATAAAAAAATTAATAATTTTAATATAAATTTTTAATTTTATGCATTTTAAATTTAAGTTTGGTGTGAATTTAAAAACAAAAATTTACTTTATTTCATTAAGTTAAAAATTTGATATTTAAAATTCGTCGTGAGTTGAAGACTAGGTCGTTGAACCGAAATTGCTTTACCCAAGGGCGGGACGAGAAATTTTATTATCATTAATTTTAATTTTATTGAATTAAAGTATGCCAAAAATATTAAAAAAAACCCAAAAATCTTTGCTTTTAAAACGACGCTTAAAAAGTGACAAATTTTAAAATTTTGTCGAGAGACGGACTAGGACAACGATCCGAAATGCCCTCTTTTTAAAAGAAACAAATTTTTAAAATTTATTAATTTATGTTTTATTAGTTAAAGGTTTTTATATAAAAAAAAAAGGAAATAACCCCATGTGATCGCATGGGGTTTGAACTGTCCAGCCATGCGATCGCATGGAACCATAAAACTTGTCAGAAACATAAAGGCCACGAGCAGTTCTGCTTCTCACTTCACACACATACACATACACGAACACACTCCAAAATCACCCCTAAAATCATTAATTTTTCACCAAAATTCACCAAATTTCTCACAATAATCCGCTGTAATCATGCATTTCTTCAGATGGGGAAGCAAGAAGGTAAAGATTTCACCCCTAAAACTCTTTAAATTCGAATTTTTGTGTTCTTAAGCTAAATTTTACCTAATTTGATTTTGTTAATTTCTAGTGTAATTAGAGTTAAATTGTTAGTATATTATGCATTAACCTAGATTGATGCTATTTAACATAATTTGAAGCCAAAAACTTCAAATTTTTTAGAAATCTAGGGTTTGTGTTCTTGAGCAATTTGGGGCTTTTTGATATAAACAGGTTATGACCGATTTTTGTCATGAATTATTGCTAAATTAAGTAGTGTAACATGTTTAGGTAGCTAAATGATCCAAACTTTGATCCTAAACATGATTTTTGAGAATTAAAGTGGACTTTTCAAGTCTAAAATTCATGAACTTGATTAATTTGATATAAATGCCATTTGAAACTTGTTTAATTGCTAGTAATGATTATTTTGACATGTTATTTGAGTAGAATGCTTATAAACTTTGTAAACATTTTCATATATGCTTATTTGAAAAAGTGTAGAATTGATAAAAATATGAAAATGAGTATAAGTTTAATATGAATTAAACATGTTATTGTAATTGTTTTAATTTGTTATTTTGCTAACACTAATGCATATTTGGATGCACAAATTTTGTGTTTAATGTGTTTTGTAGAAATATACCGAATCTGGCGGTGCATCATCATCCAGACAACCTGAAAACGAACCACAGCCAGAAATGCAATATGAGCCACAATATGAACCAGAACCTGAACAGGAACAAAAACAAGAACAACAATATCATAATGATCAACACATACCATGTTATGATCCGCAATAAGAATATGTTAATGCCTACGTACAATTTCTGATTCATCCAATAATAGAACACCCAACGATTCATGAAGAGCTTTTACATCCCAATTTGAGATTTGATCGAAGTTGGAGAGATTACCCGACGTACCAAAGTAACAAATATAAACTGGTAACGAAAAATGTGGAAGTACCGAGGGTAATCGATTGGGAGCCTTTGGAAAGGGTCCAACTAGCTAACTCAGTTAGGCAGCATCTGATCCAAAGGTATGAGAACTCTTATTTTCTTGATTGGGAACGTTTATTCACCATTCGTAGGCCTGTATATAAGGAATGGTGTGTTGAGCTTATGAGTACTATATCACTTGATACGAATGTAGTTAGGTTAGATGATAGGAATTTTCTTAGATTTTTACTTGGCCGTAGGATGTATAGGATGTCCATGCTGGACATGGCCAGGGCTTTACAGATTTATACTTCTGTTGAATTACTACTACCTGATTGTACAAATTTGATTTATCATGGTGAAAGGGTAGATAGGAATTTTGACGCTGACGCCATCTGGAGGCGTATGTCAAATTATAATGTTTTTACGCAGGGAGGAAGACACTCCTATTTAGATATTAACAAAGCAGAGCTTCGTATTATACAAAGATTTTTAGCTAATTCGATTACACAAAGAGGTAACAACAAGGAGAAAATGACCTTACACGATTTATTTTACCTTAAGTGTATTCGAAACACTAGAAGCTTTGTTAATATCCCCTACTGTGTTGGTTTTTATCTGTCTAAAATGGTGGAAGGAATACAGGACGGGGGAATAATAGGAGGGAGTATTTTTGTTACTCTCATTGGAGAGTATTTAGGCGTAGATAGGAGTCAAGGGGGTCCACTGATGGTGTGTAGGGAACAGGTTGAGACTTTAGGATTGCGGGTCTATCAAGGTGCAAAGGTATTAAAGAGCAGACGCAATCAGGCAGTACCATATCAGGGCCCTCATCCACAGGTAGAGAGAGGTTCAGATGAGGAAATGGAGGAAGCGGATGACATTAGGGATGTCATTAGGGAGGCTGTTACTGACGTTTACCAGCGTATAGATGAGGTAGAAATGACAAATGAGGCTAGACATAGTCAGTACGATAAAATTTTCAGTCAGTACGATAAAATTTTCAAATAAATGAATTCAAAATCATGTTTATACATATTTATGAACGATAAAACTAGTTGTTAACACCAAAATTATTGTTATCTCGGAAAGGACATAAATTGAGAAACAACTCAAAATGCTTGAATTCATTTAAAATAGAATGGAGGAAAATAAAAAGGCAAAGAAAGGAAAATAAAAGCCAAGTGTGGGAAAAATTTACCAAGTTATTTAGAACATATATCACATATTTTTGTACAAATAATTGAAGATACTTTTGTTTTGGACAATTTTATCAGTTTTACCCAATTTCTTATAATATATTTAAAAGAAATTTGCCACATGATTTAAAAGGAAGTAAAGTCTTTCGAGAGGAAAAGAAACGCGCTTCTTGATTTAGGTCAGGAATTTATCGTCCAGACCAATTGTAGAGTTTACGAAAAACCTTGAAAAGTTTTCTCGAAAATCAGCTGAAAATCCACGGACCTCAGCATCAAACAGGGTCGCCAAGTGGTCAGAGTTATCTTAACCATGAGAGGATCTGTCTCGTACAATGGGGGGCACCGTGCAAATTAGCTTATAAGACTAATGAATCAGATCCCCAGAAAGGATAATCTCCTTAAAGATCAAAAATCAGCTTTTAAGCCTGATATTACTCAATCCTTGAGATTGACTTTAAAGATTGAGAATTACAAACTCATGAAATTCAATGATATCTAAACTTGAGCTTGAACGAGAAAATATTTTGATCAAACTACAAACCGATTTGTTTTCTGAAAACCCTATTTTCAATACGTTCATTACCATTGAACGTAAAATCCTAGGAATTCACCTGGAATTCATTAGGTCACCTGAACCAAATGGGGTGTCAACCGTAAGAACGGTGGTTACATAGCATGGTCGAAGACAGGACCTTGTGCCAGACCGAAAAACTATAGGGTGATCTTTATTATTGCTCCTACCAAGGATAGTAATTGCATCCGACACGATATAGACCATAATCAAAAGCATGTCACAGGACATTGCCTTAACAGTTGCTTGTTCAACGCTTTCCTTTACAACCGGACGGTAGTTTACCGAAAGGTAATATATGGAGCAAGTATACTGGACGTGTTGCTTTCCCAATACAAGGTTAGCAAGTGGGTGACACAAAACCATAAGTTTTGAGCTAAAATTTTCAAATCTGAAACCCACAAAACCCACAAAAACAATTTGCAAAACACTGGTGAAGGGTTATTCTGGAAAACTAATCTAGAGTAAAAGCTAGATTGAAAATTTCAAAAGATCAAATATTTTCATAAAGATCCAATTTCCTTAAGGATCTAAATTTTCATAGTCATGTGGGACTGTAAACCACAATGTTACTATCATTGTTCATACCGTCGTATTAAAATCACTGATGTACAAAGTGTGAAGAATAAAGAAGTGATTCATGTATTTTTATTTCAAGACTATATTGCTTGAGGACAAGCAACGCTCAAGTGTGGGAATATTTGATAATGCTAAAAACGAACATATATTTCATAGCATTATTCTTCAAGAAAGACAAGCTTTTGATTGTAATTGTTCTATTTACAAGTGATATTAGTTTAAATAATAAAAGGTGAAGACAAAAGACAGATTCGACGATTTGAAGAGGCAAACGACCAAAAAGCTAAAAAGTACAAAGTACAATCAAAGTGGTTCAATTTATTGATGAGAAACGTCTAAAAGTTATAAGAGTACGAGCCGCAAAACGCAAAGTACAAGATATTAAATAGTACGAAAGGACGTTCGAAAATCCGAAATCGGGACCTGAGCCAACTATCAACGCGCGACGCAACGGACCAAAAATTACAAGTCAACTATGCACATAAATATAATATAATATATATATAATTCTTAAAATTATATATATATTATATATATTTAATAAAACCGTCGGCAACAAGAAAACAACGCTTTGTGACCAGGAGAAGGTGGCCATGCGACCGCATGGCCTGGAAGAACAAAACTCATACGGTCGCATGAGTTCCTGTAGCAGCTGAGGTCCGAAAAAGTTCGCGAGTTCTGGCCGAATTTATGGCATCCTTTATCAATCTCTCTCTCACAAATATATATATATATATATATATATATATATATATATATTTGTATTTATAATTTTAATTTTAATTTTAATTTAAGATTAATAATAATAAGGTTATGTTAGCGAATCTTGTAAGTGTGTAAGTCGAAATTATGTCCGTGTAACGCTACGCTATTATTAATCATTGTAAGTTATGTTCAACCTTTTTAAATTAATGTCTCGTAGCTAAGTTATTATTATGCTTATTTAAATTGAAGTAATCATGATGTTGGACTATATATTAAAGACGGGGTAATTGGGCTTTGTACCATAATTGGGGTTTGGATAAAAGACCGACACTTGTAGAAATTGGACTATGGACTATTAATGGGCTTTATATTTGTTTAACTGAATGATAGTTCGTTAATTTAATATAAAGATTTACAATTGGACGTAATTATAAATAAGCACATACACTCGATCGGACACGATGGGCGGGATATTTATAAATACTAATAATCGTTTATTTGACCGGACACGGGAATGGATTAATAGTCAATGGACTCATTAAAACAGGGGTGAATTACATGCAATGACACTTGGTGTAATTGATAATAAAGTATTAAAACCTTATTATAGTTTAAGTCCCCAATTAGTTGGAATATTTGACTTCGGATATAAGGATAATTTGACGAGGACACTCGCACTTTATATTTATGACTGATGGACTGTTATGCACAAAAACAAGATGGACATATCGAATAATTCAGGACAAAGGACAATTAACCCATGGTAATAAATTAAAATCAACATGTCAAACATCATGATTATGGAAGTTTAAATAAGCATAATTCCTTTATTTTATATCTTATCGCACTTTTTAATTATCGCAATTTTATTTATCGTCATTTTATTTATCATACTTTTTAATTATAGCAATTTTATTTATCGTCATTTTATTTATCGTACTTTTAATTATCGTATTTTAATTATCGTCATTTACTTTACGCTTTAAATTAAGTTATATTTATTTTTAATATTTTACATTAGGTTTTAATTGCGACTTAAGTTTTAAAATCGACAAACCGGTCATTAAACGGTAAAAATCCCCTTTTTATAATAATAATAATAACACGACTTATATATATATATATATATATATATATATATATATATATATATATATATATATATATATATATATATATATATATATATATATATATATATATATATATATATATATATATATATATATATATATATATATATATCTTCATACAAATATAGTTTAAAAATATAGCGTTAAACTTGGCTAGCTCCCTGTGGAACGAACCGGACTTACTAAAAACTACACTACTGTACGATTAGGTACACTGCCTATAAGTGTTGTAGCAAGGTTTAGGTATATCCACTATTTAAATAAAAAAATAACTTGTGTAAATTTGTATCGTATTTAATAGTATTTCGTAGCAAAAATATAACTATTTCGTACCCCTCTACTTTAACATCAATTATATTGCTTTAATATTTTAAATACAATTATAAATCAAATCAACCGAACTATAGCCTTTACACAATTTGATATTCTGGATAAAGTGGTGTCTAGAATAAACCGGTTGGACTTGGTTGTTGGATTTTCCTAACAGTCGTTAATTTATTGGGACTAAAAGGATCCTGCCTCTCCACACAAGGTGTACCTGGCCACTAGTCTTGGATACTAAATTGTATACAAACTCAATCTTAAATACTAAATTATCTGAATAAGCTCCATTTCAAATTCGACCGCTCAAGGAACGACCCTAGGTCATATTTACCCTTGCTAACCCATAGGAAGGAATAATAGATTTAGGCCCAGTATATATAAATTAAACAATCAACTTCTTCTATTGATATCCTGATTTGACGTTTTGTGACCTAACGACACCGCATAAATAAACCATCCGATGCGGGCATATCATAAGGTAGAGTTAATTTTTGGCGCCGCTGCTGGGGAGCGGTAGTACGATTTGTAGCCTGTTTAGATTAGTTAGTTTTTAAGAGACCCTTTTGACTAAGACTAGCTTTGTCAAAAATTACTAGTTTACCGTAGTTAGGTTAGATAATATTAGCTTAATTTAGATTAATTAAAAAGTTTAAAATGGACTTCCTTATTAGTGAACCTTTAGGATGGTTTAGCCTACTTAGACCACTAAGAATTCTTTCGACACATCCTTTCTTCGATACAATATCATACATTGTACCCATCCGACGAGAGCCACACTATATGCCGATAGTTTGATGATGGCCGCACGCATCACTCTCGCTGACATTACCAAACCCTCGTTAGAAGGACAAGGAGGACCGATACTCTATCTAGAGGTTAACGGAGCGTCTTTTGTGCTTAAGCATAGTATAATACAACTCATTCAAAACCATTTCTAGTTTCACGGCTTACCAATTGACGATCCCAACTCTCACTTAGATAGATTCCTCTCCTTATCCAACTCATATAAGCAAAACAGGGTTGAACAAGATGTAGTTCGTCTATCTGTTCCCCTATTCCTTAACTCATCATGCACAAATCTGGCTCGAGGGGTTAGAACCTAACTCTCTCACCTCATGGGAGGAAATAGAAACAGATTTCTTAACCAAGTACTTTCTCCCATCAGAAAAAATCAGGCTTAGGAATGATATCGTAAACTTTCAACAAGCATACGATGAATCACTGTACACTGCATGCGAAAGATTCAAACAATTGCTTCGAAGATGCCCGAACCACCATCTTGAGAGCTCTGATCAAATTTTGACCTCCTACAAAGGTCTGAATCAGAACAACAAGTCTACTCTTGATGCTATTTCTCAAGATAACTTCATGAAATTCATCGCAGATGAGGCGAGGAGATTGATCGAGGAGATGACTACGCACCATCACGATTGGAACACGGAATAGCACATTTCATTAGCAACACCGCTTTCTGCCTCCGATCCTATCGATAATAAAACCATCAAATTTCTCTCAGACTGAATAGAAAACCTCACTAAAGAAGTCGAAGATCTAAAGAAGTCGAAGATCTAAAGAAACTCCCGCAACATGTGTCTCAAGTGAAATTATGCCCGAATTGTACTGACCCACACCCAGACAAGGTATACGAGGCTGAATGAGGATTGTGTTGTCTACTCCAATAAGATCCTAGCTTATCCACACAACCAACCTACCAAACCCACTACCCCACCAGAGGCAAGTCCAGGCGATGTCCTACTGCGAATCATCAACATGATCACAGCAAGACAAGACGCAGCTGACTTAGTCATGACTAATCACTTGAGTAGTCTTGAAAATCAAATAAGCCAGCTAAATCAACATCTCGATTCTCTAGGTTTTCCTAAACATGACTCAAAGGTGGCACATATCCAACCTTCAGTTTCTTCTAAGGAGAAGAAACTAACTAATACCCGCCCGGTAGTAGTCATTGAGTCATCGCCTAAACCTACTGGGAAAGCACCCATTCCATTCTCGGGCCATCTCAAGCAAAGACACAACAAGATGAAATCTTTCAAGCTTGACGGTAAATTTTGGACGCAGTGTCTAAAAATCCTCATAGTAAGAAGTATTTTAGGAAACTCCTATCAACCAAGGATAAGGTACCCGAAGTACCCAATGTCCCGCTGAACGCGGATTGTTCAGCCATTCTCTTAAATACTCTTCCTGAAAAACTAGGGGATACCGGACGATTTACTCTTCCTTATTCTATCTACCAATCTGTTACTATCTATTCTCTCGCTGACCTTGGTGCCAGCATCAATCTCATGCCCTACTCACTGTTCTAGAGACTCGAAATTGGAAACCTTAACCCAACCAAAATGAGCATCCAGCTAGCTGACCAAACCACTAGATATCCTAAGGGAATAGCTGAGAACGTCATGGCTAAGGTTGACAAATTCCTCTTTTCGACTGACTTTGTGTTTATGGACTATAAAGAAGACATGAAAACCCCTATCGTCTTAGGAAGGCCTTTCATGAATATAGCCAAAGCGATCGTTGACGTTTATTCACGGAGTATCACCTTGAGAGCCCGTGGAGAAGAGGTCACTTTCACGATCGATGAGTTTATATGTCATTCTGATGGGAACGGGGAAATAAATACCATCTCCACTAGGAAAGTCACCTTCTATTCCGAGAATGAAGAGAGGAAGATAGAAGTAGAAGACAAGAAGAATAACAACTCCACATCGACCCAATCTTCACTCCCACCTTATTTTGATCTTTTAATGACTGGAGAGGATTTCTTTCTAGAAGAACTCTCTGAACCAATTTTACTTAAATCTCTCGACCAGAGTGACGAGGAGGTGGATGGAGAAATAGAAATGGAAAGCCTGGATAAGAGGAAAGAGATGGAGGATTCTAGCATCGAAGTAGTTGCTAATATTGCTACCATATTGGAGACGTCAATAGACATCGTCCCACCTCCATCCTTAGAGTACAACATTACGACCAACATGAAGTCACCTAGAAGAAAAACTGGTTTTGCGTCAGGGCTACCCTATAAACCATCAATCAAATACATAATGACATACACATCATGGAGTGATAAGGACCCCTTTGACCACCATGTTCTAATCAAGGACGTAAAAGAAGTTGATAGCTTTGTTATACCTCAAGTTAAACAAAGCATTCACTTCAAACCACCTTCTCCTCTTATTGGACATACCGTATTCTATGTCCGCTTCAATCTCATTGGTATGTTCCAATATTACCTCTTGTGTCTACTGATGGATGCAAGGGAGCCGCCTAGATTTCCTGAGAAATAAGGCTAAAGTCAGGCTCGTGACTCGAACAAAAATAAGCGCTTCTCGGGATGCAACCCGTGTGTTTATTTTTCTATAGTTTTAGTAGTTGCTAGATTAGGATAATTAGGTAAATTGAATAGGTGTAAAGTGAAACTTAAAATAAAATTTTTAACGTTTCTTAGGACGAATTCACTTCTCCTACTTGTCTTGGACTTAAGTGAATTAATTGCTACATTATTTCAAAAGTCTTAAAATTAAAGGCAGTCAACACTTTAAGTGAGGGATTAAGCTTTTTAGTCATACACTGATTTGTTGAATGTTCAAAAACCTAATTTTGAAACCCGCAAGTTTTCAAATAACGTTTTCATCAAAACGCAAATCAGTGAGTCTATGGCCTAAAGCTTAATCACGTATCTAGGTCTGATCTTTTCCATTTTTACAAGTAATAGACAGTTATTGATGCATGTGGTGGAGACTCTTTGAATAATAATAAAACGACAAGGAAACCCGTTAATTATTGGCGGATGGTGTATGGAGGATGAGAACGCCCTAATGAGCTCGAGTACACTTCAAGAATACCGATTCGAATCCAGAAGATGGTTCCGACTCAGTCTACCTTCAGATCCTCAGCTCACAGTCGCACCCAAGGGGAGTTATTCGTTTCTTTCTCTCCGTTTACTTATTTCGCTTTGTTATATCCTTAAACTATACCTTATCCTAAGCTTATCACTAAGTATGGGATTCCAACCCAATATTAAGCTTAGATACATTTTCTGACATGTTCAAACTCCAAGTGTGGGATTTTAGCTCCCTAAAATCTGAAAATGAACATTAGGGACAATGTTTCTCTAAGTGTGGGATAGCGGTGTAGTACACCATAATTAGCTACGGGATGCTCGAAAAATGTTCTTAACTTAAAATTTTACTAAGCTTTTCGAGTATACCTACTATTTAGATTCTTTGTCCTCAACGTAAATTTTTCAAAAATTTTGACTAAATGATACTTTCTAGAAAAAGTACTTTCGAAAATCAAGCTTGTTTGTTCTAAAATTTAAGACAAATGAGGACATAAATCTTCTTAAGGATGAACTGATTCTCTAACAGAGCATTGCATGACTAGGAATTATCGACCCAATATAATTGTTGTGAGGCACCCCAAAAATGGCCCAATAAGCATTCATTTTTAATGCTTCACTATCTTTTCCGTTGAGAGTGCCGATGTTAGCATTTAGAGTTAGAACTTGACCTTGACATACATTTCGAGGCCAATGGTTAGTAAGCGCCATACGTGGTGTAGGTGCGATACTCCTTCCGAAATCATTCTGAATAGAGAAGACAAAAACCATCTGTTTTCGTTTCCACTCCACGCATTTAAACCGACCAACTCACGCCAAAGAGTTGATGAATCAGAAAATACTCACCCCTAAATTCACTATCAAATACGTTACCCTTTCCACCATCTTTCCTTTCTCATTTCCAAAATCTTGAATTCAAAGAGATAGATCGACCAAGTTTACTTCAAACACTTGTCGAAAAAAATTCCGAAATTCTAGACAATTTTTGGTAGGTCAAAAAGACCTATTTCTGGTGAAAAACCTTTCTCTCTGAGCACAAGAAGAAATAGATGAAGTTATGAAGATGGGATATGCAAAAAAAAAAAAAAAAATATAGTTGAGCAAAGTCTCAAAAATAAAGAAGAGAAAATTCTTCAAATAAAAGCATAGATCTCCCAAGAAAATGAAGTTTGTGACCCGAGAGGATTGCAGAAAAGAAGCAAAGTCCTCGCTAAAAATCAGCACCCTCTAAAGGAAACTCTTCAACAAAAATAGAGTACCATCTTTCCTAGAAAAAGTATATCCTCATTGAAAACGAAATCTATCGAATCTCTCTAAATTTCAATGATTCGAAAATCACCCTTTTCGCCATATCAAAACCTTCGCTCCGCAAAACCAACCTTTAAACCCACTCTTCATCTTGAAAGAATGATTAGGGAGAAGATTAGTACCGTCCTTATCTAACCGGTAGAGATTTGATTCTTGATCAAGTCTATGATAATACTTGCAACATGACTGGCTATGAGCGAATTCATAGATTGATAGAGAACTCAAAACACTTGAGTGATTTGAGTGACCCGTGTAAGGAAGCCAAAGTCATGTAACCTCCCCTCATGCTTGCAGAGATAGTTTGTACCCGTTTAGAAGACGGTTTGTCTGATCTTGCTCTTATAATATGTGACGACCCGGTAATTTTTGACCAAATTTAAACTTAATCTTTATATAATTTCGATATGATAAGTAAAGTCTATTTATTTGAGTCTCAAAATTTGTGGAAGCAGTTTACATGAATTCATACATTTGACTACTCCCGACGATTCACGAACAATTGTGTGTGTAAATGATTATGTAGATATATATATATATATATATATATATATATATATATATATATATATATATATATATATATATATATATATATATATATATATATATATATATATATACATACATATAAATGAAAGTGTATATTTGAATTAATAAAATACACTTTAATCAATTGGAATTAAGAATGTAAAACAATAAATAAAATGATTAAGCTACTATTAAAATAAATATAAATATTCAGTATATGTTATTATATCATATTAATAATAAAAACTAAGTACAAATTAAAGTATTAAAGATATATTACTAACCCTACTTTCATTATAAATGTTAATACTTGTAATATTATATAAAATATATATATATAAAATTTGATAGGTATAAGTTATTATATTATTATTAATAATATTATTATCATGATAAGTATTAATATCATTATTATTATTTTAGAAATTATCAAAATTATTATAAGTATTGCTATTTTTATACAATTTATTATTATCATTAATGTTGTTATTATTATTAAGATTATTATTAAGATTATTGTTAATAATTATTATTATCATTGTTATTTATGTCATTATTATTATTTTTACTTTTATTATTATTATTATTATCCTTAATAATATCATTGTTATTATAACTAGTAGTAAAATTATAATTTTAGTTGTTATGATTAATATTAGTATTAATATTAGATATTATCATTATTATTATAGATTATCAACATTATTATTATAAAAGTAATATAATTCATTAATATTATCATTAATAACATTATCATTAACATTATTATTAACAATTATTGTATCATTACTAGTAATATTATTATTATTAGCATGATAATTATTATTAAAGTTAACATTATTACTTATATTTTTTTAAATATCAGTATTATTTATTATTATAAATTATATTATCATTACTAATATTTTGATTATTAATAATATATATTTATACTTATTAATAAAAACGTATAAATGGAAATAGATTGAATCCAGTCTCCTTGTTACAATCAAACTGTACAAAATCTTGTTTCTGATCTCCTAAATTGAATCAAATCACAGATAATAACAAATTCAGTTACAAATTAAATTTAACTTTATTTTTTTTATTTATTTTTCTTTCTTCTGACCAATATAGTTGTCAAATTTTGTTACACGTCTTAATCGATTTGCAATACAGCCAAATCATCTTTAATAGTTTAAAATGTTCGACTTTTATCTGTATATATTACCATCATTCCTACAAATTCAAAAATCATACGTTAATTATATAAAAACCCAGACGATATCTCTGTTATGGTAACTTTTTAGCAAAACCCTGAATCTGAATCGAATTTCAAATTGTATAAATGCTAAGTTGTTAGAAACCTTTCACTCAAACTATCTGCAAAAGATTTTCCTCCAATTCTTTCTATCGAATTCAAATTTTGAAGTCAAACCTTATTTCTAAAAAGTCAAACGAAGTGTTCATAGAGAAATTCGAGCTCAGTTTGGTGTATTCAGTTAAATTGAAGTTTTAGAAAGTTTCTAATGATGATTTAGAATCTTTTTCATATTATGATCGTGGTCTCAAACACTCTACAATTTCAAATTGGAATTGGAGTTGAACGGGTTCTTCAAACCATCTGTTTCAAAATTATTTTGTTTTAAATATCTATTGAAAAGTGTTTTGATCAATGAATAAATGTTGTTGCATACATTCTAAATCCTAATAAATTGGTTAATTGCTGGTTTCAATCTCTGGTCATCTGAAGTGAATTGAAGAAGAAAAGGCAGATAAGTTAATACGGGTTATATATAAATGAAATCCATTATAATTGAGAAAAACAGAATTGGTCGAGTGGTTCAGCATGTTGGTGTGTAACGAGAGGTCGGGGGGTTCGAGTCCGGGCAGGAGCGTTATTTTTTTTACTACACCTGTTAAATGACATCATATGTATTTTTACTACAAAATACAGTATTGTGAGTTTCATTTGCTCCCTTTTTAATTGCTTTGCAATTTACATTTTTGGGCTGAGAATACATGCGCTGCTTTTATAAATGTGTTACGAAATAGAGACAAGTGATTAAAAATGATATTCTGCGGATTGATGTGCTAGGTAATTTAGTTACATGTTGTAAGAGCATGTAAGCGCGAATCCTAAAGATAGATCTATCGGGCTTAACACCCCCATCCTGTAGGCTGCACTAGACATAAGAGCTAGTGGGCGGATGTTTAGTACTTCGAGGATTATTTATACACTTGCGAGTGTACGTATCCATCTTTGTGAAGATGACTTATTATATTATTGTTAAGGTTGGTTACTGAGGCCTCAACATAAGCAGAACGGTTTTATACACTTGCGAGTGTACATATATTTATAAACAGAAATCTTGTGGTCTATTAATATATTGAAATGATTGTTATGATAAACTTATGAACTCACCAACGTTTTGGTTGACACTTTAAAGCATGTTTATTCTCAGGTATGAAAGAAATCTTCCGCTGTGCATTTGCTCATTTTAGAGATATTACTTGGAGTCATTCATGACATATTTCAAAAGACGTTGCATTCGATTCGTTGAGTTCATCAAGATTATTGTTAAGTCAATTATAGTTGAATATATTATGAAATGGTATGCATGCCGTCAACTTTCGATGTAAAAGAAGTTTGCCTTTTAAAAACGAATGCAATGTTTGTAAAATGTATCATATAGAGGTCAAGTACCTCGCGATGTAACCAAATGTAATGTATTCATCCAGATGGATAAGGACGGGTCGTTATAGTTGGTATCAGAGCGGTGGTCTTAGCGAACCAGGTCTTGCATTAGTGTGTCTAACTGATAGTTGTTTAGATGCATTAGTGGGTCTGGATTTCGACCGTGTCTGCATGTCAAAAGTTTTGCTTATCATTTAGTGTCGAAAATTATTTGCTTATCATCCTTAAAGTCTAGACACGTCTTACTGCCTTTATTGCATAGACAGTGTATAGATAAATTCATATCTTAGCGTATTTGTTATTGTTACCTTTGCCTGGCAGCTTTCGTAGATTCCTCCGTAACTTATGGGATTTTAGTATTATATATGCATATGTAAATTATGTATTGCAGGGTACTAATCTACATCCTATAATCTATTTCTTATCGAAAATCCTTCATCTGATCGTACGAGATGAATCCCTCAACCTGTTCGAATTCTTCAGATTTCGACAGCTATTTCGATATGGAGTTTCACCTAAGCTCCGAAAGCAGTGTCACCAGAATGAATCAACCAATCATTCATCCCCAATTCATCTGATGGGTTCGTATTCGACTTAATCAATGGAGACGCGAAAAAGGCAATCCTTTCCATCAACCGAATTCACCTCTTGGCGATAAACCTGAAGCACTTACCGACGAACCAGTCCGAAACACCATTTTCACCCTCATTTCCCGAATACCTCTTCACGATTATATTCTATCTAAAATTCTAAACCTTATTCATCCGCTCGTTCCGACCGACAATCATCTCGGAATAATAGAAGAAGTCAACGAACTTCGCGCTCGAGTAATCAATCTGGAGAATATGGTGCAAAATTTACCAGCTTCAGCAACATCATCGGCACCAACAGTACCATCAATAAACAGCACCAGTACCATCAAACAATCCATGCCTCAACATCTCATTCTGTATCTCGAGTATAATCATTGTCCTACGTATCGTTCTACATCATTTACCTTCGTTCTACATAGCGATTATGTAATCTCTAAAGTCTTAGAGATTATTTATTCTAGCTCAAACCGAAAAGCAAATGAGTTTAATATCATATTGACTCATTAAATCCATGATTACATCTGAAGAAATTATATATATGAAAATATATGTTTTCATAAAGATTGTAATTAAAAATTCTTTTGTACAAACTGTTAATGATGAAAATATTTTAACGGGTAGGTAATACCCGAGGAATATTTAGATTTCACATTAATAAGTTACACTGTACATTCTTCGAATCTGATTCAACAGTCATTTACTATCCTACTTACATCCAAAGATATACGAATCCGTTCATCACAGAATAACCATTTTCATTCAATTTCATATCTGGATTTTGACTTATCAGAATCCGACAAGTGGCATAATGAAGAAAACATTGGACAAAATAAAATTTGTTGGAAACAAACAATTTAACTATGAGAAGAATTTTGTTAAGAATCCACGCTAACTGTTCCTAGCTAACTGTTCCTAGCTAACTGATTAGATTTTATTTATCGCAATTTATATTCTCGCAAATTTTATTTATCATCATTTAATTTCTGTTATTTATTTTACGCACTTTAATTGGGACACGTATACAAGGTTTTAACATATCATATCGATGCATCTATATATATTATTTGGAATAACCATAGACACTCTATATGCAGTAATGATCGAGTTAGCTATACAGGGTTGAGGTTGATTCTCAAATAATATATATAATTTGAGTTGTGATCGAGTCTGAGACATGTAAACGGGTCACGATAAGTATTAATTAATTCGAATATTATAAACTATATATGAATTATTGAGTTAGTGACTGTGGACTGCTAACTGTGGACTACCAAGATTGGACAATTAAAATGAATTAAAATATTGATGATAACATATGAAACTAAACAATTCTTCAAGTTTGCCACTTGATTTCATCTTAAACCTCAATTGTAACTTGACGATTACAATCTGCGTTCAAACCTTTCATGATTCTTGAAAACACTTCAATCGAGAAGATGAACCAACCGCACTTCATCTACGGAAGGAAAGATTTATGCATATAGTCATGCACCTGAAAACCACTCGGAACCTGAGTAAACGTTTAACACGTACCTATGCTAGCTCCTTTGGCGTTATTTTTACCGAAAATAACTTTGCAACTCCTGTTCGAGATAGCTAATTTTGTCACAGCTCCAGCAAGTCAATTTCGATTTTTTCCGTTCGAAACAACCTTATTATAACCTCGATATGTATGCGTGCTCTTTTATTGTTACCATGGAACCTTTTATATTCCACCATATTACCATCATCGTTTAATAATCTAAAAACACAATTCTCTTGAACTCACCTCGGATTGATAACCGATGATTCGGATATGGTAGCATTAAATGCAGAGGAAACAGCAAAATTGTAGATGGTCTAAACGGCCAAAAGTTTGATAATAAAGAATGGAAGGTTGGGAATGCTCGATATAAAATTTAGTACTGAAAAACGGATTGAGCTAACCTTGAAGGAGACCGAGGACAAATTCAAGGACCAAACTCTATATTCAAAGAATCTAGGTAATTCTGGATCCAATGAAATCTTCAACAAATATCTTGCTCCGAAGTCATGTTAAATCTTGTGGAAAAATCTTTCTTCATCAACCTCCGATCTTAGAAATTCCAAATTATCATCATAAATATCTTTGATATTTCTGAAGATATCTTCATAAATATTCTCGCCCAATATTAATTATCTCTCCGCGCGATCTGTGTTATTTCATAAAAGAAAACTGTTTTAGTTTCTATATTCTGAAAAGTTCGAATTTAAATTATGAATGTTTTTGAAGTAGTGTTGGGAACTGATGCATGAGTTAGTATAATATAATAACACTTGATCAACGTGATTATATTACAGTAAGTCATGCTGAGTTTCTAATGGAACGTGATGATTCACAGACTATAACGTCATCATGTGCCATTTACACGACTCTTACATTTTACCTAATCTATAAATATATCAAGAACATATTCTCTTGATAAGTCCTATCTTTTCTCTTAAATTCTGGTAAATTAACCAATCCAGATTGTGCTATCACAATCTCTCTTAGAACGTTAGTCATGTTCAATCGAAATTCCATACCTACAAATTCAGGACCATTACTTGCTTAATTTAAAGTCGGGAAGAGAAAACAAAAGCATGGAGCTCCGAAATATTAGGGAGGATATAAATCCCGATAACAACACATAAATTACAAACCGTGTATGTCAATGTTTATCGTAACATAAAGATACGGGAGAATTAAAAACACTATAAGCCCAAGGGCGAAGTAGAAGAAAACAGATTCCTCCGGTGGAAGTTGGAAAAGGAGAATTATCGTTGCGATAGTGAGGATAAGGACAAGGATCAGAACTGGATTAAGCATTTTCACAATCTTTTGAATTTGGGAATTAAGTATAGAAATGGTGAAAATAATGGAACGGAAAAAGTTTAATTTATAATGGGAATATCAGACAGAGTAATCGAGGCAGATCACCGTATTTAATTATAGAGATCTTAATTTCCTTATTCGCCGAAGAATCAAATCTTTTAGATTTCAAAGATTTTCTTTAAATCCCTTGAATTCTGGAATTCAACCATTACTACGTCAAAAGTTAAGACGAAACTTTTCACTCTTTGGTGATAGCTTCACTCGTACTCTTCGAATAATCGAATTGTTTTATCCCTATCACTCTATAGTAATAAAACTCTATTTATCAACTCATACCCGTCATGAAAAAATTTTTATGGTTAACCATGACGACCTTACTCAAATTTCGGGACGAAATTTCTTTAACGGGTAGGTACTGTGACGACCCGGGAATTTTCGACCAAATTTAAACTTAATCTTTTTATAATTTCGATATGATAAGCAAAGTCTATTTATTTGAGTCTCAAAATTTGTGGAAGCAGTTTACATAAATTCATACCTTTGACTACTGTCGATGATTCCCGAACAATTGTGTGTGTAAATGATTATGTAGATATATATATATATATATATATATATATATATATATATATATATATATATATATATATATATATATATATATATATATATATATATATATATATATATATATATATATATATATATATATATATATATATATATATATATATCATGTAAGTGTATATTTGAATTAATAAAATACTCTTTAATCAGTTGGAATTAAGAATGTAAAACAATAAATAAAATGATTAAGCTACTATTAAAATAAATATAAATATTCAGTATATGTTATTATATCATATTAATAATAAAAACTAAGTACCAGTTAAAATATTAAAGATATATTACTAACCCTACTTTCATTATAAATGTTAATACTTGTAATATTATATATATATATATATATATATATATATATATATATATATATATATATATATATATATATATATATATAATTTGATAGGTATAAGTTACTATATTATTATTATCAATATTATTATCATGATAAGTATTAATATCATTATTATTATTTTAGAAATTATCAAAATTATTATAAGTATTGTTATTTTTATACAATTTATTATTATCATTAATGTTGTTATTATTATTAAGATTATTATTAAGATTATTGTTAATAATTATTATTATCATTGTTATTTATGTCATTATTATTATTTTTACTTTTATTATTATTATTATTATTATCCTTAATAATATCATTGTTATTATAACTAGTAGTAAAATTATAATTTTAGTTGTTATGATTAATATTAATATTAATATTAGATATTATCATTATTATTATAGATTATCAACATTATTATTATAAAAGTAATATAATTCATTAATATTATCATTAATAACATTATCATTAACATTATTATTAACATTTATTGTATCATTACTAGTAATATTATTATTATTAGCATGATAATTATTATTAAAGTTAACAGTATTACTTATATTTTTTTAAATATCAGTATTATTTATGATTATAAATTATATTATCATTACTAATATTTTGATTATTAATAATATATATTTATACTTATTAATAAAAACGTATAAATGGAAATATATTGAATCCAGTCTCCTTGTTACAATCAAACTGTACAAAATCTTGTTTCTGATCTCCTAAATCGAATCAAATCACAGATAATAACAAATTCAGTTACAAATCAAATTTAACTTTATTTATTTTTTTTATTTTTCTTTCTTATGACCAATATAGTTGTCAAATTTTGTTACACGTCTTAATCGATTTGCAATACAGCCAAATCATCTTTAATAGTTTAAAACGTTCGACTTTTATCTGTATATATTTCTATCATTCCTACAAATTCAAAAATCACACGTTAATTATATAAAAACCCAGACGATATCTCTGTTATGGTAACTTTTTAGCAAAACCCTGAATCTGAATCGAATTTCAAATTGTATAAATGCTAAGTTGTTAGAAACCTTTCACTCAAACTATCTGCAAAAGATTTTCCTCCAATTCTTTCTATCAAATTCAAATTTTGAAGTCAAACCTTATTTCTAAAAAGTCAAACGAAGTGTTCATAGAGAAATTCGAGCTCAGTTTGGTGTATTCAGTTAAATTGAAGTTTTAGAAAGTTTTTAATGATGGTTTAGAATCTTTTTCATATTATGATCGTGGTCTCAAACAGTCTACAATTTCAAATTGGAATTGGAGTTGAACGGGTTCTTCAAACCATCTGTTTCAAAATTATTTTGTTTTAAATATCTATTGAAAAGTGTTTTGATCAATGAATAAACGTTGCTGCATACATTCTAAATCCAAATAAATTGGTTAATTTCTGGTTTCGATCTCTGGTCATCTGAAGTGAATTGAAGAAGAAAAGGGAGATAAGTTAATACGGGTTATATATAAACGAAATCCATTATAATTGAGAAAAACAGAATTGGTCGAGTGGTTCAGCATGTTGGTGTGTAATGAAAGTGTTGTGACCCGAACTTTTCCATGTTTATATATATTAATTAAGATTGATATTTACATGATTAAATGTTTCCAACATGTTAAGCAATCAAACTTGTTAAGACTTGATTAATTGAAATATGTTTCATATAGACAATTGACCACCCAAGTTGATCGGTGATTCACGAACGTTAAAACTTATAAAAACTATACGATGACATATATATGGTTATATATAGTTAACATGATTTTATTATAAGTATGTATCTCATTAGGTATTTTAACAATGAGTTATATACATAAAAATGAGACTATTAATTTAAGAAACTCGAAAATGATATATATAACGATTATCGTTATAACAACGTCTTACTAGGTACATATGAATCATATTAAGATATTGATACACTTGGTTAATTATGTTAAATGATAAGTAAATATATTATTAAGTGTATTAACAATGAAATATATATGTAAAAATAAGACTACTAACTTAATGATTTCAAAACGAGACATATATGTAACGATTATCGTTGTAACGACATTTAACTGTATATATATCATACTAAGATATATTATATATATCATAATATCATGATAATATAACAATTTAACATCTCATTTGTTATAATAAACAATGGGTTAACAACATTCAACAAGATCGTTAACCTAAAGGTTTCAAAACAACGTTTACATGTAACGACTAACGATGACTTAACGACTCAGTTAAAATGTATATACATGTAGTGTTTTAATATGTATTCATACACTTTTGAAAGACTTCAAGACACTTATCAAAATACTTCTACTTAACAAAAATGCTTACAATTACATCCTCGTTCAGTTTCATCAACAATTCTACTCGTATGCACCCGTATTCGTACTCGTACAATACACAGCTTTTAGATGTATGTACTATTGGTATATACACTCCAATGATCGGCTCTTAGCAGCCCATTTGAGTCACCTAACACATGTGGGAACCATCATTTGGCAACTAGCATGAAATATCTAATAAAATTGCAAAAATATGAGTAATCATTCATGACTTATTTACATGAAAACAAAATTACATATCCTTTATATCTAATCCATAAACCAACGACCAAAAACACCTACAAACACTTTCAATATTCAATTTTCTTCATCTAATTGATCTCTCTCAAGTTCTATCTTCAAGTTCTAAGTGTTCTTCATATATTCTACAAGTTCTAGTTACATAAAATCAAGAATACTTTCAAGTTTGCTAGCTCACTTCCAATTTTGTAAGGTGATCATCCAACCTCAAGAAATCTTTGTTTCTTACAGTAGGTTATCATTCTAATACAAGGTAATAATCATATTCAAACTTTGATTCAATTTCTATAACTATAACAATCTTATTTCAAGTGATGATCTTACTTGAACTTGTTTTCGTGTCATGATTCTGCTTCAAGAACTTCGAGCCATCCAAGGATCCGTTGAAGCTAGATCCATTTTTCTCTTTTACAGTAGATTTATCCAAGGAACTTAAGGTAGTAATGATGTTCATAACATCATTCGATTCATACATATAAAGCTATCTTATTCGAAGGTTTAAACTTGTAATCACTAGAACATAGTTTAGTTAATTCTAAACTTGTTCGCAAACAAAAGTTAATCCTTCTAACTTGACTTTTAAAATCAACTAAACACATGTTCTACATCTATATGATATGCTAACTTAATGATTTAAAACCTGGAAACACGAAAAACACCTTAAAACCGGATTTACGCCGTCGTAGTAACACCTCGGGCTGCTTTGGGTTAGTTAATTAAAACTATGATAAACTTTGATTTAAAAGTTGTTATTCTGAGAAAATGATTTTTATTATGAACATGAAACTATAGCCAAAAATTATGGTTAAACTCAAAGTGGAAGTATGTTTTCTAAAATGGTCATCTAGACGTCGTTCTTTCGACTGAAATGACTACCTTTACAAAAACGACTCGTAACTTATTTTTCTGACTATAAACCTATACTTTTTCTATTTAGATTCATAAAATAGAGTTCAATATGAAACCATAGCAATTTGATTCACTCAAAACGGATTTAAAATGAAGAAGTTATGGGAAAAACAAGATTGGATAATTTTTCTCATTTTAGCTACGTGAAAATTGGTAACAAATCTATTCCAACCATAACTTAATCAACTTGTATTGTATATTATGTAATCTTGAGATACCATAGACACGTATACAATGTTTCAACCTATCATGTCGACACATCTATATATATTTCGGAACAACCATAGACACTCTATATGTGAATGTTGGAGTTAGCTATACAGGGTTGAGGTTGATTCCAAAATATATATAGTTTGAGTTGTGATCAATACTGAGATACGTATACACTGGGTCATGGATTGATTCAAGATAATATTTATCGATTTATTTCTGTACATCTAACTGTGGACAACTAGTTGTAGGTTACTAACGAGGACAGCTGACTTAATAAACTTAAAACATCAAAATATATTAAAAGTGTTGTAAATATATTCTGAACATACTTTGATATATATGTATATATTGTTATAGGTTCGTGAATCAACCAGTGGCCTAGTATTACTTCCCGACGAATTAAAAATCTGTGAAAGTGAGTTATAGTCCCACTTTTAAAATCTAATATTTTTGGGATGAGAATACATGCAGGTTTTATAAATGATTTACAAAATAGACACAAGTACGTGAAACTACATTCTATGGTTGAATTATCGAAATCGAATATGCCCCTTTTTATTAAGTCTGGTAATCTAAGAATTAGGGAACAGACACCCTAATTGACGCGAATCCTAAAGATAGATCTATTGGGCCTAACAAACCCCATCCAAAGTACCGGATGCTTTAGTACTTCGAAATTTATATCATATCCGAAGGGTGTCCCTGAATGATGGGGATATTCTTATATATGCATCTTGTTAATGTCGGTTACCAGGTGTTCACCATATGAATGATTTTTATCTCTATGTATGGGATGTTGAAAGGACCCGTTCATATACATTATAAACGATTCACAATAGTTGATTACATCGCGAGGTATTTGACCTCTATATGATACATTTTACAAACATTGCATTCATTTTTAAAAGACAAACTTTCTTTACAACGAAAGTTGACGGCATGCACACCATTTCATAATACATCCAACTATAATTTGGCTTAATAATAATCTTGATGAACTCAATGACTTGAATGCAACGTCTTTCAAAATATGCCATGAATGACTCCAAGTAATATCCTTAAAATGAGCTAATGCACAGCGAAAGATTTCTTTAATACCTGAGAATAAACATGCTTTAAAGTGTCAACCAAAAGGTTGGTGAGTTCATTAGTTTATCATAATCAATCATTTCCGTAATAGTAATAGACCACAAGATTTCAGTTTCTATAAATATCCGTACACTCGCAAGTGTATAAAAGTATTCTATAAGTTGTAGGCACCCGGTAACAAGCTTTAACGTTCATGTTTTACCCTCTGAAGTATGCCAGATCAGGTGTGTTTAAAATAACCTCGAAGTACTAAAGCATCCCATAGTCAGGATGGGGTTTGTCAGACCCAATAGATCTATCTTTAGGATTCGCGCCTACCGTACATAGACAAGTAGTTTAATGTTACCAAGCTAAGGGTATATTTCTGGTTTAACCCCACATAGAATTAGTTTTAGTACTTGTGCCTATTTCGTAAAATATTTATAAAACAGCGCATGTATTCTCAGCCCAAAAATATATATAAAAAGGGAGTAATGAAACTCACCATACTGTATTTCGTAGTAAAAATACATATAACGTCATTTAACAAGTGCAAGGTTGGCCTCGGATTCACGAACCTATATTAATTATATATATTTATATGTTGGTCAATATTTGTCTAACAATTTTTGGTCAAGTCATAGTGTACCACAATCCTAATGCTCGAGACTAATATGCAAAAGTCAACAAAAGTCAACTTAACCCAAAATGACTTCTAAAATTTATACGTGTTTATTATATAACTTAACTATAGTCATTTTATATATTTAAATATATTTATTAGATTTTATAATAATAAAAGTCATTTATTAATAAAAATTTATATTAACGTTTATATATGATAAAATATACTTTTATATATCTTAAGTAGTAAAATTTATAAAGTTCACTTAATATCGTAAAACTATAGTGGTAAGTATTATTAATGTAATTATATTACGCGTGGTGAAAAATATCTTTGTATCCCCTATTTATTTGATAAAATAATATTGATCATAATAATAATAAGTAAAAGTTATATTATTTTGTAATAATAATTATTATTATTCTATAAAAAAATAACAATATTTATATTTACTAAAAATGTTATTATGATAAAATGATAATACTAACATAATAGTAATAATGATATTTTATAATAACAATGATATTTCTATTAAAATAATAACGACGATAGTAATAATAATCATTTTAACAATAATACTAAAATTCAGTTGACTATAACTTCTAATCCGTTCATCGAAACCATTCGATATCTAAATGAAAAGTTCTTAATTTTTCGCTAGCTTTCCAATGACATACATATCATATACCCTATCTTAGTAACATATGTATCTAATTCAGGATTCAACAAACCTATCTAAGGACAATATCGAATGTACAAGCATGCATAATCCTATATACTCGAGCACTAGTCAGGGATACACTATTAAAATATAAAAGTTAAGTTATGAGTGCTCACTTATCAATATTGAGATTCAATATTGCAGGAAAGTACGTAGACGAAACGAAAATGATAAACGTTAGGTTGACCTCACGAGCAATACCCTCGATCAATACCCATAACCTCCATAGCTATAACCCATAATTTCCTTAACTCTATTCCGTTTGAAAACTTATTTTAAAATCGTCTGAATATAACTCCGTCGTAGTATTTTATGTATACTAATAATATCTTGAAATAATACAAAACAAATATATATGTGTAATTCGATTGAGAGAGTTTAGAGAAATATATTTTCAAGTTTCTATGAAATAATAAAACCTATTGAATTCTATTTATAATAGATTTTTGAATTATTAAAGTGAATTATTAAAGTATGAATTATTAAAGTGAATTATTAAAGTATGAATTATTAAAGTGAATTATTAAAGTATGAATTATTAAAGTGAATTATTAAAGTGAATTATTAAAGTATGAATTATTAAAGTGAATTATTAAAGTATGAATTATTAAAGTGAATTATTAAAGTTAAAGTAAAGTAAAAGTAAAGTAAAGGTAAAGTTAAAGTATAGTAAAAGTATAAAAACTATGTATGTATAATACGCGTATAAATATATATAATATTAATTTAAATCGTTATATATATTTAATGAAATAAAATATAAATATCGTTATATTTATTATACTGGTTAAGTAATGAGTTATCAAAAGTGATTCTAGATATTTATAAAAGTTATATACGTTTTAATAATAAAGTTCTTTTTAAACTGAAAACGTCTTTGTACATTTGAAAATAGATTAATAGAATATTATGGAAATCAATTCTCCACTAACTTTTGTCTAACTTTCGTAAATGACACTTTTTATTTTTATTTATAAATAGCTTTACAAATTATTCCGAATATCGTTAAGAGGAATAGATTTTCTCAAATCATAGTGGACCTCTCAACAGAGACTTGTAATCATAATTCAATGTTTCTGATAATTCAATCATTTAATATATATTTTTTTAATTTCGTCGATAATCATATTGAAACAAATACATTCATATAAAGCATTATACGTTTAAATACTTTGTTGACATTTTCAATTTATAACATATACACATATACATACATATTCATATATGTTCATTTAATGGTTCGTGAATCATTGGAATTTGGTCGAGGTTTAAATGAATGTATAAACATAGTTTAAAATCCTTGAGATTTAACTTAACAAACATTGCTTATCGTGTCAGAATAATATAAAGATAAAGTTTAAATTTAGTCAGAAATTTCCGGGTCGTCACAGTACCTACCCGTTAAAGAAATTTCGTCCCCGAAATTTGATAGAGGTCGTTATGGCTAACAATGAGAATGTTATTATGAGTAACGATTATGAAGTTTTATCATGTCTAAGAAGTATGGATAAAATAATTCGATTACTCGAAGCGTATGAGGGAAGTTATCGTAAATGAAGGAAATAAGATTATAGTGATTCGTCATATCTTTTGATGTCATCACAGTTGATCTCCGAATTTAAAGAAAATCTTTGTAATCTTTGTTGAATTTGATGCTTCGGTGATTAAGGAGATTATGATTCTCTTCGAATTAATACGATAATCCATCTTGATTTCTCTGTCGGGTATTTCACTATAAATCCACCTCCTTCGTTTCCTTACAACTCACACCTTCTATTCTTTCTCCCTCAACTCATATTTTAAAGTATTTGTCAATATGCTTCATCCAGTACTGATTCTCGATATACTCCTCACTTTCATATCTGTCGTTCTTCTTTTTCATCTGCCTCCGGAAGAATCTATTTACTTCTACTATACTCTCGGTTTTATAGTGTTTTTAGTTCTTCTGTGTCTTTATATTGCTATATGCATCGATATATACGGTTTATAATTTTTGGGTGGTTGTTGGGTTTTATATCTTCCCTTATATTTCAAAGCCCCTGCTTTTGTCTTCTATAATCATTGACATCCATAGTTAATGCTCCCTTCTATTTGCTGCGATTTATACTCCAATTTCTATTTTGGAGTTTTGTCCTTTCGTTTCTTCTTCTTGCGATTAAGCAACGTTTGTAATGGTCCAGTATTCGCAGATATGAATTTCAGACTGAACATAGTTAATGTTCTAAGAAGGAAATGGTAATGGCACGATCTTGATTTGTTAATTTACCAGAATACCCTGAAAAGACCGAATCATCAAGAAAATATATTCTTGATATTTTTAAAGATTAAATAGAATACAAGAGTCGTGTAACATGGAATATGATGACGGCATGGTATGTGAATCGTCATGTCCCATTAGAAACTCAGCATGACTTACTGTAATATAATCACGTTGATCAAGTGTCATTATATTATACTAACTCATGCTTCAGTTCCCAACACTACTTCAAAACATTCATAATTTAAACTCGAAAGTTTATAGAATATAGAAACTAATAGTTTCTTATATGATATAACACTGATAGCGCAAAGAGATAAATGACTTCAGATAAGATTAGTTGTGAAAATATCTTCAGAAATATCGCGGATATTTATAATGAAAGATATGATAATATCTTAGAATTTCTAATATTGATGGATGATGATGAAGATTTGTCTGTAAAGGTTTAGAATAAAGAGTAAGGTATTCATTAATGACTTTAGCAGGCACTAAATCATTTAGATTCTTTGAAGGCAGATTTAGTCTTTGTGATTTGTCCACAGCCTCCTTCATAGTCTGTTCAATCCGTTTTTCACTTCTAAATCTTCTCTTTTTCTCAGCTTTACCACCTTACTATTCTTTGTCATCAAACTTTTTACTGTTAAGATCGTTTACAGTTTTTGATGCTTCGTTAGCATTTCAAGAACTAGTTTGCCGTTCAAAATATTTTTCAAAACTTCACATTCAAAGTATGTAAGTGCAGGAGATAGACGTTTTACGTACACATATAACTGTTAGCGTAGACATGCTGCGAGATTTCAAAATACTGGTTACTGTTTTCCGATGATTCGTATGACAATTCTCGTTACAAGATGTGAATGAGTAAATGATGTGATTTCAATAAATATAATGATTTTTCGAAAAGTCAAAGATAATTGAAGTTGTTGGTAACTTTATTGCTAAGGTGGCGAGATATGAAAGGTCCCCAGTAACGATGACGAAAGGGCAACGTATCTATCGAGGTTAAAATAAGACTAGTCCGACTGAAAAGTCGAAGTTGACTTGCTGGAGCTGTGACAAAACTTTCTACTTTGAAAAGGAATTGAAAAGTCATTTTAGCTAATAAATGCCAAAGGGTCTGACACGGATATGCGTCGAACTATGACTTTGGCTTCGAGAGCTTTTTAGGTACATAAATGTGGGTAATATGTGGTTGGATCATCATCTCGATTGTTCATTGTTTGAAGTGTCTTCAAAAACTTCGGAGAGTTTGAACACAGTTTGTAATCGTTAATATACATATGATGTTCTAACACAGTTTTGAAGTCAAAGTATAGCTTTGAAAGATGTAGGAATCTAAGAGTGATGTCTTCTGTTAAATCATGACTTGCATTTGATTTGTCAAAATCAGAATGCGTAATCAAATTTGGGTGAGAATGGTTGTTTTGATTACTATACAAGAATGTATATTGTTGTGAGATTTTGGGAGTATAGTTGATGATTTGCTTAATCAGATTCAAAAAATGTAACATATTAATTGTGAATTTATATATCTCTCGGGTATTACCTAACCGTTAAAAAAAAATTTCACAATTAATATTTTGTACAACAGAATTTTATTACAGTCTTTATGAAAATATATATGTGCATATTTTCTTCAGATGTAACATAAATTTAATGAGTTAATATTAAATTAAACTCATTTGATTTACGGTTGAAACTAGAACTGAATAATCCCTAAAGACTTTAGAAATTACATAACTTTTACGGAGTATTTATTGAATAAAATTGAAATTATGAATTAATACTTCGTTATTTGTTGGTGTTTGTAACACTTGCACCATATTCTCTAAAGCCACTACTCGAGCGTGAAGCGCGTTGACTTCTTCTATTACACCGGGGTGATTGTCGGTTCGAACGAGCGGATAAATAAAATCTAGAATTTGATGTAGTATATAATCATGACGAGATACTCTGGAAATGAGAGAGAAAATGGTGTTTCGGACCGGTTCGCCGGTAAGTGCTTCAGGTTCATCGCCAAGAGGGCAATGTGGTGGATGGAAGGGATCACCTTCTTCTTGTCTCCAATGGTTAAGTAGATTACGAACCCATCCCCAATTCATCCAGAATAGATGATGGCTAATTGGTTGATCCATTCCGGTCACGCTGCTTTCGGAGCTCATGTGGAAATCCATATCGGCATAGCTGTCGGAATCCGAGGAACTCGAACTGGTTGAGGGATCCATCTTGTATGATCAGGGAAAGAATTTTTTTTTTTTTGGTATGAAATAGATTGTAGAATTTAGATTTGGTATTCTTCAATACATAATTTACATATATATATATATAATACCAAAATCCCATAAATTACGGAGGAATCTTTGAAAGATGTCAGTCAAAGTTCACAGTAACAGATATGCTAAGATAAGAATTAGTCTATACACTATTATGCAATAAATGTAGGAAAACACGTCTAGACTTAAGAATGATAAGCAGGTAATTTCCTAAGGATGGTAAGTAGATGATTTCCGACTAAAAATGATAAGCAGAACTTTTGACATGCAGACACGGTCGAAGTCCAGACTCACTAATGCATCTTAACAACTATCAGTTAGACACACTAATGCAAGACCTGGTTCGCTAAGACCACCGCTCTGATACCAACTGAAAGGACCCGTTCATATACATTATAAACGATTCACAATAGTTGATTACATCGCGAGGTATTTGACCTCTATATGATACATTTTACAAACATTGCATTCGTTTTTAAAAGACAAACTTTCTTTACAACGAAAGTTGACGGCATGCACACCATTTCATAATACATCCAACTATAATTTGGCTTAATAATAATCTTGATGAACTCAATGACTCGAATGCAACGTCTTTCAAAATATGCCATGAATGACTCCAAGTAATATCCTTAAAATGAGCTAATGCATAGCGGAAGATTTCTTTAATACCTGAGAATAAACATGCTTTAAAGTGTCAACCAAAAGGTTGGTGAGTTCATTAGTTTATCATAATCAATCATTTCCGTAATAGTAATAGACCACAAGATTTCAGTTTCTATAAATATCCGTACACTCGCAAGTGTATAAAAGTATTCTATAAGTTGTAGGCACCCGGTAACAAGCTTTAACGTTCATGTTTTACCCTCTGAAGTACACCAGATCAGGTGTGTTTAAAATACCTCGAAGTACTAAAGCATCCCATAGTCAGGATGGGGTTTGTCAGACCCAATAGATCTATCTTTAGGATTCGCGCCTACCGTACATAGACAAGTAGTTTAATGTTACCAAGCTAAGGGTATATTTCTGGTTTAAACCCACATAGAATTAGTTTTAGTACTTGTGCCTATTTTGTAAAATATTTATAAAACAGCGCATGTATTCTCAGCCCAAAAATATATATAAAAAGGGAGTAATGAAACTCACCATACTGTATTTCGTAGTAAAAATACATATAACGTCATTTAACAAGTGCAAGGTTGGCCTCGGATTCACGAACCTATATTAATTATATATATTTATATGTTGGTCAATATTTGTCTAACAATTTTTGGTCAAGTCATAGTGTACCACAATCCTAATGCTCGAGACTAATATGCAAAAGTCAACAAAAGTCATCTTAACCCAAAATGACTTCTAAAATTTATACGTGTTTATTATATAACTTAACTATAGTCATTTTATATATTTAAATATATTTATTAGATTTTATAATAATAAAAGTCATTTATTAATAAAAATTTATATTAACGTTTATATATGATAAAATATACTTTTATATATCTTAAGTAGTAAAATTTATAAAGTTCACTTAATATCGTAAAACTATAGTGGTAAGTATTATTAATGTAATTATATTACGCGTGGTGAAAAATATCTTTGTATCCCCTATTTATTTGATAAAATAATATTGATCATTGATCATAATAATAATAAGTAAAAGTTATATTATTTTGTAATAATAATTATTATTATTCTATAAAAAAATAACAATATTTATATTTACTAAAAATGTTATTATGATAAAATGATAATACTAACATAATAGTAATAATGATATTTTATAATAACAATGATATTTCTATTAAAATAATAACGACGATAGTAATAATAATCATTTTAACAATAATACTAAAATTCAGTTGACTATAACTTCTAATCCGTTCATCGAAACCATTCGATATCTAAATGAAAAGTTCTTAATTTTTCGCTAGCATATCATATACCCTATCTTAGTAACATATGTATCTAATTCAGGATTCAACAAACCTATCTAAGGACAATATCGAATGTACAAGCATGCATAATCCTATATACTCGAGTACTAGTAAGGGATACACTATTGAAATATAAAAGTTAAGTTATGAATGCTCACTTATCAATATTGAGATTCAATATGGCAGGAAAGTACGTAGACGAAACGAAAATGATAAACGTTAGGTTGACCTCACGAGCAATACCCTCGATCAATACCCATAACCTCCATAGCTATAACCCATAATTTCCTTAACTCTATTCCGTTTGAAAACTTATTTTAAAATCATCTGAATATAACTCCGTCGTAGTATTTTATGTATACTAATAATATCTTGAAATAATACAAAACAAATATATATGTGTAATTCGATTGAGAAAGTTTAGAGAAATATATTTTCAAGTTTCTATGAAATAATAAAACCTATTGAATTCTATTTATAATAGATTTTTGAATTATTAAAGTGAATTATTAAAGTATGAATTATTAAAGTGAATTATTAAAGTATGAATTATTAAAGTGAATTATTAAAGTATGAATTATTAAAGTGAATTATTAAAGTATGAATTATTAAAGTGAATTATTAAAGTTAAAGTAAAGTAAAAGTAAAGTAAAGGTAAAGTTAAAGTATAGTAAAAGTATAAAAACTATGTATGTATAATACGCGTATAAATATATATAATATTAATTTAAATCGTTATATATATTTAATGAAATAAAATATAAATATCGTTATATTTATTATACTGGTTAAGTAATGAGTTGTCAAAAGTGATTCTAGATATTTATAAAAGTTATATACGTTTTAATAATAAAGTTCTTTTTAAACTGAAAACGTCTTTGTACGTTTGAAAATAGATTAATAGAATATTATGGAAACCAATTCTCCACTAACTTTTGTCTAACTTTCGTAAATGACACTTTTTATTTTTATTTATAAATAGCTTTACAAATTATTCCGAATATCGTTAAGAGGAATAGATTTTCTCAAATCATAGTGGACCTCTCAACAGAGACTTGTAATCATAATTCAATGTTTCTGATAATTCAATCATTTAATATATATTTTTTTAATTTCGTCGATAATCATATTGAAACAAATACATTCATATAAAGCATTATACGTTTAAATACTTTGTTGACATTTTCAATTTATAACATATACACATATACATACATATTCATATATGTTCATTTAATGGTTCATGAATCATTGGAATTTGGTCGAGGTTTAAATGAATGTATAAACATAGTTTAAAATCCTTGAGATTTAACTTAACAAACATTGCTTATCGTGTCAGAATAATATAAAGATAAAGTTTAAATTTAGTCAGAAATTTCCGGGTCGTCACAGATGTGTATTGAAATATGAAATCTTGTGGTCTATTATTATGATTTGATATATATAGGTTAAACCTATAACTCACCAACATTTTTGTTGACGTTTTAAGCATGTTTATTCTCAGGTGATTATTAAGAGCTTCCGCTGTCGCATACTTAAATAAGGACGAGATTTGGAGTCCATGCTTGTATGATATTGTGTAAAAACTGCATTCAAGAAACTTATTTTGTTGTAACATATTTGTATTGTAAACCATTATGTAATGGTCGTGTGTAAACAGGATATTTTAGATTATCATTATTTGATAATCTACGTAAAGCTTTTTAAACCTTTATTGATGAAATAAAGGTTATGGTTTGTTTTAAAATGAATGCAGTCTTTGAAAAATGTCTCATATAGAGGTCAAAACCTCGCAACGAAATCAATTAATATGGAACGTTTTTAATCAATAAGAACGGGACATTTCAGAAAGGTTGGGGGTTCGAGTCCGGGTAGGAGCGTTATTTTTTTTAAGGCCTACTTCTTGAGGTTCGTGAATCCGAGGTCAACCCTACACTTGTTAAATGACGTCATATGTATTTTTACTACAAAATACAGTATTGTGAGTTTCATTTGCTCCCTTTTTAATTGCTTTGCAATTTACATTTTTGGGCTGAGAATGCATGCGCTGCTTTTATAAATGCTTTACGAAATAGAGACAAGTGATTAAAAATGATATTCTGCGGATTGATGTGCTAGGTAATTTAGTTACATGTTATAAGAGCATGTAAGCGCGAATCCTAAAGATAGATCTATTGGGCTTAACACCCCCATCCTGTAGGCTGCACTAGACATAAGAGCTAGTGGGCGGATGTTTAGTACTTCGAGGATTATTTATACACTTGCGAGTGTACGTATCCATCTTTGCGAAGATGACTTATTATATTATTGTTAAGGTTGGTTACTGAGGCCTCAACATAAGCAGAACGGTTTTATACACTTGCGAGTGCACATATATTTATAAACGAAAATCTTGTGGTCTATTAATATATTGAAATGATTGTTATGATAAACTTATGAACTCACCAACCTTTTGGTTGACACTTTAAAGCATGTTTATTCTCAGGTATGAAATAAATCTTCCGCTGTGCATTTGCTCATTTTAGAGATATTACTTGGAGTCATTCATGACATATTTCAAAAGACGTTGCATTCGAGTCGTTGAGTTCATCAAGATTATTGTTAAGTCAATTATAGTTGAATATATTATGAAATGGTATGCATGCCATCAACTTTCGATGTAAAGGAAGTTTGTCTTTTAAAAACGAATGCAATGTTTGTAAAATGTATCATATAGAGGTCAAGTACCTCGCGATGTAACCAAATGTAATGTATTCGTTCAGATGGATAAGGACGGGTCGTTATATAATAAATAACAAGCCACTTGAATAATAGAACGGAAACCTCAGAAGAATCCTTGAACTCAAAATAAAAGAGAGGTTTGCTTGAGGACGAGCAAAGTCTAAGTGTGGGATATTTGATATCGGCTAAATAGTCACGTTTTTACCCCCGATATTAGCCCCATTTATGATAAAGTAATTGAATTTATCATCTAAATAAGCATTTATTTGCTTCATTTGGTAGATTATGTCATTACAAAGGCTATGTTTCAAGAATCAATAAAAACGGATGAAAAACGGGAAAAAACGAGCAAAACCGGCTAAGACGTTTAACTCACGTTTAAATAACTTATTTTATAATTTTTGGAAAAATTTATTTACTTAATCTCATATTGTAGGATATTTAATTATGAACGTGTGGGCACAAGAATCGTCAGAAACGGACCTAAAACGAAGATTCTAGAGTAAAAACGGTGAAAGACAAGTTACGATCCAGCAAACGGCTTGCCAAACAGCCTGCCATAAGGGAAACGGCTTGCCAGCAAACGAGCACCAAAAACGGCCTTGAAAAACGACTTGTCAAACGGCTTGCCAAACGGTCTGCCAGGGTTTTTTTAGCAACTTATTTACAACTTTGCCACCAAGCATTTTCTGTAAATGGGGGCTTCATCCCACCATTTCAACACACACCTTCTTCACTTCTCTCTTTAAATATCTCTCTACTGTCACTCTCTAGTGATCAGTAGGAGATTAGTTCTCTCTCTACTTACTCTCTCTATATTCTAGAGAGAGAAAAGTACAGAGATTAGGACAATAATTATCTCTCTATTGTCGCTCTCTAGTGATCAATAAGAGAATAGTATGTAGTTAGTAGTAGAAGTTATCGAGCATTGTAACGCTACGGATATTATGAAGAAATACAAGTGTTATTCTGCTGACATTATTCGGTAACATCTACCCTTTATTTTATTAATTTATTATAATATTCTTGTTCGATGTTTGTGATTTATTAATATTAGAAATGCTTGTTGCCATGATTTGTGAGTAATTGCTTGATTGTTTGCCATGATTTAATAATATTAGTTAGGGATGATTATCGTTACGTATTCATTTTCCGTTTCTATGATATTAAACCTCGTTATTATCGTCCTTCCATCAATAAACGTGATTAAAACCTTTTATAAAGTCGATAATTATAAGGTAATTAATTATCTGTGTTTACACATTGGTCAAGGTATGAACCCATCGGAAATACTATAAAGTACATGGGAAATTACCGTAGGACCAGATCAAGACATTGGTCAAGAGTATAGGACTCGAGGATATACTGTTGCAACAGTAGAGTACAGTGTTGATGTACTATAGGACCACTTGAGCATGGTCAAAGTTAGAAGCTATGGAACCACTATAAGTATAGTACATGGTGGATAACTAAGGGATTTATTGGGTAGATTTAAGTAAGGGCTGGTTTAAGTCATAAATGGGAATCTAACGCACTATAATACAAACTAAGCTTATAAATCTTTAAGGATGACTGAGAACTATCAGAGGTTCTAATTTGTCTACAACCCTTAGATTTTACCAAACCATTGACAGAAAAGAATTCGAAACACAATCATAACCACTCACTTGGGTGATACACTAAGGTGTTAAGAAAGGTTGGATATTCTATATGGCTATGCTACTTTATTCGTGCGCCCAAGGTATGCATTTCATCCAAGATGGGCCGCTTATATCCTTAAACCAGATAACGCGTCGGGAGTTGAGCATAGTTCATCGGATCAGAATTACGATAGCCTAGTTCCTCATAACATACTAATCGAGAAATCAATTAGTAGGGAATCTAGTATTCATAACAAGGTATATCTATCCAATGAGTGTCTCGCAATCATCCCGACACTACGTTATCTTAAATCATGGTGAACCACGTCTTCTCTGTCTTTAGTTGTTGCATGCTAGCTAGCTTATTTTAATTATATTGCTTTAATATTTTAAATACAATTATAAATCAAATCAACCCAACTATAACCTTTACACAATTTGATATTCTGGATAAAGTGGTGTCTAGAATAAACCGGTTGGACTTGGTTGTTGGATTTTCCGAACAGTCGCCAATTTATTGGGACCAAAAGGATCTGTTTCTCTCCACACAAGGTGTACCTGGCCACTAGTCTTGGATACTAAATTGTGTACAAACCCAATATTAAATATGAAATTATCTGAATAAGCTCCATTTCAAATTCTACCGCTCAAGGAATGACCCTAGGTCATATTTACCCTTGCTAACCCATAGGAAGGAATAATAGGATTAGGCCCAGCATATATAAATTAAATAATCAACTTCTTCTGTTGATATCCTGAATTGACGTTTTGTGACCTAACGACACCGCATAAATAAACCGTCCGATTCGGGCATATCAGAGGGGAAAAATAGACCTAAAAGATAGCCACTACAATCATACATACCAAATTACAGACAGTATGCACAGAATTGAATTTAATTACTCGAACAGGAATTGAATTTGATTTGCAACAGGAATTGAATAGGGTAATCGGAAAATGAATTGAATTAGGTTTGCAACATGTTTTGAATTGGGATTTCATTAACGAACAATTAGGTATACAAATGATCTGTGTTTGGGGGTTTTGTCATGTTGAATTTTGTTATTAAATTTTTTGTTATATCAATTAGGGTTCACATAATTTTGATGGTGATCGATGAGTAATTGGGAATTGGTAGTTGGGGAATTGGGAGATGAAAAAATAAACTAGATAAAGATATAAAATGATTGTATTGTATGAAAGTAACTTTATTTGTGTATTGTGTTTTATTATATGTTTTTATATTTACTTATAAATTCTAATAATTAAAATGATCATACTTGTTTATTAATTTGTATTAAACTTTTAATTTTTCGATTTTGTTACAGATGGATCGGAGTAAATGGATGTACGACATAGGATGCACTAGCTCCGACTATATGAAAGGGCTTCAAGAATTTATAACCATTGCAGAGACTGATTAATGAAACAAAGGAAGCACCATTATCACTTGTCCTTGTAAGAAATGTATGAATGAGAAGTCCTTCAAGGATTCTACCGAAATCAGAAATCATCTTATAATAAAAGGATTTATGAGAGGGTACACGTGTTGGTCTTATCATGGTGAATCATTAACTGATCATGACCCGGGTGCTTCAGATTCCAATCAAGTAAACGAAGAAGATTCATACATTAGTGATCACGATAATTTTGAGGCCATGTTTGAGGATATGGACGATAATGTTGAAGAAAAGTATCATGAGAAATTTAAATAACTAATAGTTGACTCTGAAAAACTGTTATATAACGGTTGTACAAAAATTTCAAAACTTTCTGACGTGATAAAACTGTTAAACTGAACAATGGTTGGAGCGACACAAGTTTCACTAGCTTGTTAGAGTTGTTGTACAAAATCCTTTTCGAAGATAATGACTTCCCAGTTTCAACATACCATGCCAAGAAATTGATGTGCCCAATGGGATTGGAAATACAAAGAATAAATGCATGTTGAAATGATTGTATGCTATACAAGAATGAAAATGAAAACCTTCATCAATGTAAGGTATGTGGTACATCTAGGTATAAACGTGGAAAACCAACTGAAGATGACACTGACACTTATGTAACGAAAAAATGGACCCCTGCAAAAGTATTGTGGTATTTCCCTATCATACCAAGATTGAAGAGATTATTTGAAAATGCCAAAGATGCAAAATTATTACGTTGGCATGTGGAAGAGCATAAAAAGGATGGAAAAATAAGACATGTGGTAGATTCAGTTCAATGAAGAACTATTGATAACGATTTTGAAGACTTTGGGAATGAGATACGAAATATAAGGTTGGAACTCAGTTCAGATGGAATTAATCCTTTCGAAGATTTGAGTAGCAGTCATAGCACGTGGCCTGTTCTGTTATGCATTTACCACCTTCCATATTGGCTATGTATGAAACGAAAACACATAATGCTATCTCTTTTAATTCAAGGCCCAAAACAACCTGAAAATGACATTGATATTTATTTGGCACCGTTGATTGATGATATGAAGTTACTATGGAATATCGGTGTACAATTCTATGATGCATACAAGAAAGGGTACTTTTAACTACGGGCAATGCTTTTTTGCACCATTAACGATTTTCCAACTTATGGTAATTTGTCTGGATATTCTACGAAAGGGAAAAAGGAATGTCTTGTTTGTGAGAAAAATACTCACTGGATATGGTTGACAAATTGTAGGAAACCGGCATTTATGGGACATAGAAGAGAGCTTGCTTTGAATCAACCGTATCACTCCAAATATGACTTATTTGATGGTACTGTAGAGAAAAGCGTGCTACCACCACCATCGGATGGAAAAACTGCTTTCAAAAAAGTTGCTATGATAAAAGTTGTGTTGGGAAAAACCGATAATAATGGTCCGCCGAAAGGGATGTGGAAAAAAATCTATCTTTTGGGAATTACCGTATTGGAAGCATTTGCGCGTCCGGCATTGTCTCGATGTTATGCATATCGAGAAAAATGTTTGTGAAAGTTTGGTGGGGTTACTTTTGAACATTCCTGGAAAAATAAAAGACGGAATTAAGGTTCGAAAGGATACGGAACTAATGAATATCAGACCTAAGTTAACACCTAAATCAATACCAGGAATGATCACTAAGTTTCTTCCCCCAGCTTGTTATACCATGTCCAAGGTCGAGAAAACTAAATTTTGCGAATGTATATATGGTGTTAAGGTTCCATCAGGTTATTCGTCTAACATTAGGAAGTTAATTTCGATGAAAGATTTGAAGTTATTTGGTATGAAGTCACATGACTGTCATGTACTAGTGACTCAGAGATTCCTATTGCAGTTCATGGAATTTTACCCGACCGCATACGACACACAATAACAAACCTATGCATATTTTTCAACATGATTCATTCGAAGGTGATTGATCCTGAGGTTTTAGATGAATATCAAAGAGATATACTAACTCTTTGTGAACTTGAGATGTATTTTCCACCTTCTTTCTTTGATGTGATGGTTCACTTGGTTTCTCACATTGTAGGAGAAATCAAGGAATTTGGTCCAGTTTTCTTACGCTACATGTATCCATTCGAAAGATATATGAGTATCTTAAAAGGGTATGTAAGGAACAACAATCGACCAGAAAGTAGTATTGTCGAAGAATATGCTTCCGAGGAGGTGATCGACTTCTGCACAGACTATATGGAGGGGATTAGAAGTGTCAGGATTCCATTAAGTTGACATGAAGGTAGACTTTCCGGCCAAGGGACAATTGGGCGCGGTGTGGGGTATCCAAAAAATGTTGCCGATATACATGACGCACATTTTACTGTGTTACAACACACTACATCTATTGATCCATACATACAAGTGCACGAGTCATTCTTGAAACTAAAAAACCGTCATTGGAATGCAAAATGGTTAGTTAAAGAACATAAAAGCAAATTTTCAGAATGGTTGAAAGATAAAGTTCGGAGCACACTTCCAAATGTTGATAAAAAAGTACAGGTTTTAGAATTCGGCCCCAGACAAGTGATAAGATATCATGGCTATGAGATTAATGGGTATACATTTCATACCAAAATACAAGATGATAAGGGTAAGACCTAAAATAGCAGAGTGACGGTGATAGCCTCTCAGACTGAAGTAACCATTGTCAATCGTGAAGAAAGATCAAGGATCGCTAAAAACTCTTATTACGGTGTCACTGAAGAAATGTAGGAATTAGATTATGGCAGTTCGGTCTGTGTACCCCTGTTTAGGTGTAAGTGGGCTGATAATCAAAAAGATGTTAAAATTGATGAAGATGGTTTTACAACTGTTAATATATCCACTAATGGCTATGCGTCAGAACCATTCATTTTAGCAAAACTAGTTACCCACGTATTTTTTATTGAAGACCCGAAGGAAAGCAGGTGGCACTTGGTACAATACAAAAAACGACGAATTGTTGGTGTTGAAGATGTTGTCGATGAGGAAGAATACGAACAATTTGACGAGTTACCTCCATTTTCAGTCGGTGTTGCACCTATGAATGAAGTTAATGAAAATGATACAATTTATTTCACAGAAGACCACATGAAGGAGACGAGGTCCAAGATACATAAAATTTTATTATTGATAATTCTATAATAAAATTGTAGGTATTTTTTAATTATTGTATTAAGATTTTTCTATCTTTTTATACACACAAGATTTATTTTCTTAATTTTAAGGACTTATGATGTTATAGACTATGCTTTTATTATTATTTTCTTAAAATCTATTATTATTATTATTTTGTTAAACATGTAAACAAATTTAGATGGTAATTGTTGCTCGCTAAATAATTCATCGACCGCCAAATTATCAAAATCTATTCAAACAATCCAAACCTAATACACGATAAACTAACTCAGATCAAATTTTGACTGGTAACTGCCATCGATCAACACCACTTCAACCCTAATACCCGAAGCTTCGATCAAAAACCCCCAAAATCATTTCCTGCAAGTGTCGGATGCTCTAAACATCTTTCAATTCTCATTAAGAAACCACTAAATTCAATAATTGGATTTCTTCAATAACCTAATTGTTGCTTCAATTTGCACGCCCGACATAACATCGACAATATCTGCTGCACTCAATAATTATGGTACGTGTATGAATTGCTTATACTATATGTATATATGGATAAATAGGATAGATGTATAATCATTGGTATACAACCAATTACTTATATTATATGGATATATACAGCTTGAGTGTATATATACATATAAAGAATTATGAAATTCTTTGGTTTTCATGAATTTTGTATCTGTGTATTTTAGTAGTGTAATTTTTTTGGTATGTATTTACAGAGGTTATTGAATAATTGTACATGTTACTTGAAAATGTTAGTAATGTTACATTTGTGTTTACTATTGTGTATTGTGATGACCCGAAAATTTTTGACTTATTTACACCAATTCTCTATACGATTTAATATTTTGACACGTTAAGCAAAGTCTGTTAGATTGAGTCTCAAAATTTTTGAACTGTTTAATATATTCAATTACCCTTCGACTGCTCTCGACGATGCACGAATAATTATATGTATATATATATATATATATATATATATATATATATATATATATATATATATATTAAATTGAAAATGATAGCAATGTATTAAGTATATGATACTGTACATTAAACTTAATTGTTTCAATATATGTTTACTATATTAAAAGATAATGTTAAACGACTGATTTTTAAATAAAGTTAACTAAAACGTTTATGAAGTTAAAAAAAATAAATGTTAGTACATAAATGATTTATGTTTAAACTTTAAGTGTAAACGTTATGTGATATAACAATTTCTAGTATTTAAATGATTTTGATTATATATATATGCAATACAAATTTCTAAACAAGGATATATATTTTACAACATAAAAATATAATAATAATAACTAAGATATAAAACGTCTTGATTTAAAAATGCTATTAATTATATTGTAGTAAATAACGAGAAGACGATTTAAAGAAGCAAATGACCAAAATACTAAAATATATAAGTTACATTTCAAATAAGATAATTTAGTGGCAAAGAAGTTTAATTATTGATAAAGGTACTTATCGCGAAACGTAAAGTACAAGTTTTCTAAGCATACGTAAGGACGTTCGAAAAATCGAAATCGGGACATTAGTCGAGCGTCAACGTACAAGTCATTGGAACTAAATTTACAAGTTATTCATGCACGTAAATATAATATAATATTTAATTAATTAATGATATAAATTAAATATATTATATATAAAATATAATATAAACCGTCGGCAGCCCACGTTTAAATTGAATTGTGAGCTGTAAAAGTTGGCTCCGCGATAGCGGAGCAGTTACACACAAAAACTCCGCGATAGCGGAGCAGTCAAAATCAAAAATGCCTTTAAAAGCCAGCCTTGTTCTGCTGATTTATGTACGCCAGATTGAATCGATTCAATCTCTTTCTTTCTCTCTATATTTATATTTATATTATAATTATAATTTTAATTTAAGTTTAATAATAATAAGGTATATACGAGGGTGTTTTAATTCGGGTTTCAAACCGTTTTAAACTAAGGAAATATTGGGTATTATTCGGGGTATTGTTCGTGAATCCAATACCAACTATACAATTATCCACTATCATTACGTCTACGCAATTTGCCTACAATATTGAATCTCAATATTGAATCGTGAGTTTGTAGACCCCTTTTTAAATGCTTTAAATATTTTTGGGCTGAGAATACATGCAATTTATTTTAAACGCAATGGACACAAGTACATACTAAATTCTACACTGAGTTAAACCAAAAATCCCTTAGCTTTGGTAACTAGTAGCTACCAGTACATAGGATGTAGACTGGTGGGCGCGAATAATTTTATATGAATCCATAGGGCTTGACATTCCCTTCCGAGCTAGTAGCACTAGCCTTTTAACGGACGTATGTTATTTGATTTTACGACACGTTGGTTTGCGTGTATTAAAATGAATAGGGTAATTATTATTATAGCATTAAGTTTAGTTACCAGGGTGCTCTGTTACGTAGAATTTATTGATAAACTTTTGATGAAATCTTGTGGTCCATCTTTATATACTTATGACTCGAGCAATTAAACCTATAACTCACCAACATTCGTGTTGACCTTTTTAGCATGTTTTATTCTCAGGTTCTTAGACTACTTCCACTGTGATGTGCTTGTTGCCTGCATGAAGTCTCTCATGCTTTGTATAAAGTTTATTGCATTCGAAACAAAACTACGTTGTATAATAAATAATTTGACTGTGATGTCAACCTGTAAAATAAAGACTTATGTATTTTGGGGATTTACTTATACTTAAGCACTCGCCCACATGTTTATAACTTTCTATATTTAGAAAGTCACTTATTTTAATGAATGCAATATTTTATCAAAACGTATCATATAGAGGTCAACACCTTACTGTGGAATCAATGATTAACGTGCCGTGTCAATAGCGATTTTGACGGGTCGTTACAGTTGGTATCAGAGCTTGAGGTCATAGGGAACCAGAATTTGCATTAGTGTATTTAACTGGTAATTGTTAGGATGCATTAGTGAGTCTGGACTATTACCATATCTGTTTTTACCGATTTTTTTTGCTTATCATTTGGTCAAAAACACTATATGTGATATATTTATATGCTAACGTAATTGTTGTTTCAATTATATGATAGATGACTTCTATTAATCCCATCATTTTGTACGACTCTGAATCGGACACTGAGTCTATTCTTTCCACAACTAAAAAGGACGTTCCAATACCTATTAAAGAAGAAATTATGGTAGACGGGGAATCTCAAATCCCGGTAAACCTAGAGGAGGTCCCAGCTCCACCCAGCCCTACTTTCCCAAAGCCACAGTATCGTTTCAATGATACCGTGATCCCTTGGATAAAAGGGGGCCGTCCATTTATTAACGAACGTGGACACTGGGTCAGATACATCGCCGACTAGCGGGTTGTGCCAATTCCGCCTGGAAGACATCGGATCATGACCACCGGCCGGATATATTCTCCCACCTATGATGCACCTGCACCATCCTCAGACGACTCAGATAGTTCATCATCAGACGATATCAGTGAGGAGGAGGAGGAAGTAAAGGAGATTAATGAAAAAGAATTTAACAAGGGAATGGAACCTGTAGTCACCAACCCAGAATTGCCGAATCCAAAAATTAATAAAGCAATTGTTGCACAAAGTACTCCTGACATTGCTACCCCTAGTCACCCTTGTCTTAACAACTCTACTGAGGTATCAAGTACCTCAGAACCCTGACGAAAATATAAACGTACTGCTCGAATAAGCGTTATTCCAGTATCTGATAACAAGAAGCCTCACCATTTTTAAAAACCATTTTCGCTACGACATCACTTCACGCATTGTATAATATTAATTAGTGTGCTTTACTTTCATATGTTTTATGTAAAATAAACCTATGTGAATAAGTGGTATTGTATCGTTGTACGATAATGCATTGAAGAATAAAGCGTGAAATGATAATGCATTAGTTTTTCATAATAGAATATTATTTAAATTTTAGTAGTTAATTGTTGTACTAAGCTATTAAGTATGAACTTTAACGGGTAGGTAATACCGTAGAAATAATTATAAAATGCTAATAAGAAGAAAATGCTTATATAATAATGGGTTCATATTATTCATGTGCCATGATGTACCATTAATTACTCGCTACATCTATAATATTCTACGTGATTAATTATATCTGTTGTGTTAATTGAAGAAACATGTCTCAAATGTCGGATGCTGAGTTTGAGGAACTAGTCGAGAAACATGTGAATGAAAGAATTGCTGCAGCCGAGGCGGCAAAAGCAGCAGCCGAAGCAATAGCCAAAGCAGCAGCCAAAGCAGCAGCTGTAAATACAAACTCACGAAACGGATGCTCATACAAAACTTTTCAAGCATGCAAACCACAGACGTTTAGTGGAACCAAGGGACCAGTCGGTCTAACCCGATGGTTCAAAAAGATGGAGTCCGTTTTCAAAATCAGTAATTGTGCGGACGGAGATAAGTTAAAGTATGCTTCGTGCACGTTGCAAGACGGTGCACTTACTTGGTGGAACAATTATGCTAAAGCCGAAGGAGTAGATACGGCATACGATATCTCTTGGGAAGAATTGAAAAAGATGCTAATTGAAGAATATTATCCCCAAAACGAGATTAGAAAGATGGAGACTGAGCTACGTAATCTAAAGGTTTTTGGTGCGAATCTCAAGAACTATGAAAAGCGTTTCATGGAACTAGACTTGCTATGTCCCGAAGTAGTGCCAAACGAGAAATGAAAGATAGAGATGTATATTGACAGTTTGTCAATCAATATCAAAGGAAATGTTACATCGTCCAAACCGAATACGATGCAAGAAGCCATGAGAATGGCACACCAACTCATGGACCAGATCATGAAGAGTTCGATTAAGGCACCAATTATTGAAGTCAAGACAACTGAAGGAAAGAGGAAATGGGAAGACTATAAGGGCAAAAGTACTCACCTGAAGAGGCGAGAGACTTTTAAAGGTAAACAAGATTGGGCAACTGCTAGTCCAAACTATAAGGGACCCCATCCGTTTTGCAAAAGATGTTACACCCATCATTCAGGTTATTGCCAGGTGGTCTTTGATAAGTGCAACAAGAAAGGACATGTGGCGAAAGATTGTTATGCCACCGTTTCTGAAGTAAAGACAAAACCGACCGATGTCAAGAAATGTTTTAGATGCGGGAAGCCTGGTCACTTTATAAATCAATGCCCTGATAAGGAGAAGAACAAAGAACCCGCACGTGGGAGGGCATTAAATATTAATGTCAGCGAAGCGCGTGAGGACCATGATCTTGTTACGGGTACGTTTACCGTTAATAATCATCTAGCTTCTATTATATTTGATACGGGTGCTGATAGAAGTTATGTGTGTAAAGACTTTAGTTCTAAACTGAAATTTGCATCATTGCCTCTAGACGATAAATATACTATTGAATTGGCAAATGGTAAACTGATAAAAGCCGATAAAATTTGCCATGGTTGTGGAATAAATCTCGCTGGTGAAACCTTCAAAATCGATTTGATACCCGTAGAATTAGGAAGTTTTGACGTAATCGTTGGCATGGACTGGATGTCCAAAATAAGAGCGGAAGTTGTTTGCGCTGAGAAAGCGATCTGCATCCCTCGTAAGGATGAAAAGTCATTAATGATTTATGGGGAGAAGAGAAACTCGAAGCTGAACCTTATCAGTTGTATGAAGGCCCGGAAACTTATAAGAAAAGGTTGTTATGCTATTCTGGCACACGTGAAGAAGATCAATACTGAAGAAAGAAGCATTGATGACGTGCCGGTTGTGAGAGAATATCCCGAAGTATTTCCAGAAGAATTACCTAGGCTACCTCCACATAGATGTGTAGAATTCCAGATTGATCTCGTGCCAGGAGCCGCACCTGTAGCCTGATCCCCATATAGACTTGCACCTTCTGAGATGCGAGAATTACAAAACCAGTTACAAGAATTATCGGACCGTGGATTTATTCATCCCGGTTTTTCACCCTGGGGTGCTCCTATTCTGTTCGTCAAGAAGAAGGATGGATTTATGAGAATGTGCATAGATTACCGAGAATTAAACAAATTAACGATCAAGAATCGGAACCCATTACCGAGGATTGATGATTTGTTTGATCAATTGCAAGGATCAAGTGTTTACTCTAAGATTGATCTACGCTCAGGATATCATCAGCTGAGAGTGAAGGAAGAAGATGTTCCTAAAACCGCGTTCAGAACCCGTTACGGTCACTATGAGTTTTTAGTCATGCCTTTTGGATTGACTAATGCTCCAGCAGTATTCATGGATCTAATGAATCGCATCTGCAGACCGTATTTAGATAAATTTGTCATTGTTTTTATCGACGACATATTGATTTACTCGAAGAACAAGGAAGAACATGAGCTCAAGAAAGAAGAACTGTACGCAAAATTTTCGAAGTGTGATTTCTGGTTACAAGAAGTACAGTTTTTGGGCCATGTTGTCAGTAAACATGGAATTAAAGTTGACTCTGCTAAGATCGAAGCCATTAGTAAATGGGAAACACCGAAGACTCCAACACAAATCCGCCAATTTTTAGGTCTTGCTGGCTACTACCGAAGATTCATTCAAGACTTTGCTAAAATCGCTAAACCCTTAACTGCATTGAATCAAAAGGGAAAGAAGTATGATTGGTCCACGGAACAGGAATCCTCATTCCAGTTATTAAAGAAGAAGTTAACGTCTGCACCCATTTTGTCATTACCAGAAGGAAATGATGATTTCGTGATCTATTGTGACGCTTCGCGCCAAGGTTTAGGATGTGTTTTAATGAAAGGCACAAAATTTATTGCATACGCCTCACGATAACTAAAAATTCACAAAAGGAACTATACGACGCATGATTTGGAACTTGGAGTAGTAGTTTTTGCACTCAAAATATGGAGACACTATCTACATGGAACCAAGTGTATAGTGTACACCAACCATAAGAGTCTTCAACATATTTTTTTATCAAAAACAACTCAATATGAGGCAACATCGCTGGGTAGAGTTATTGAACGACTACAATTGTGAAATTCGTTACCACCCCGGAAAGGCTAATGTTGTAGCTGATTACCTAAGTCGAAAAGAAAGAGTAAAACCTCTTAGGGTCCGAGCTTTGAACATTACAATTCGTACTGATCTCACAAAGAAAATTCAAGCAGCACAGTTAGAAGCTTTGAAAGCAGAAAACGAAAAAGGAGAAATGAGCAAAGGGTTAGAAAAACAACTTGAAGTAAAAGCCGATGGAACCCTGTATTTTGCTGGATGAAGCACATAAAACGAGGTACTCAATTCACCCGGGAAATGGGAAATTGTACCACGATCTCAAAAAGTTCTATTGGTGGTCTAATATGAAGACAGAAATTGCTACTTATGTAAGCAAATGTTTGACATGTGCGAAAGTCAAAGCTGAGCACCAAAAGCCATCAGGATTACTGCAACAACCAGAAATTCCTCAATGGAAATAGGAAAGAATAACCATGGATTTCATTACAATATTTCCAAGGACTGCAAGTAGTTACGATACTATTTGGGTGATAGTTGATCACCTCACTAAATCAGCTCACTTTCTACCAATAAATGAGATAGACAGTATGGAGAGATTAGCACGCTTATATTTGAAGGAAGTAGTTTCCAGGCATGGTGTACCTATCTCCATCATATCTGATCGCGACACCCGATTCATATCACATTTTTGGCAGTCAATACAAAAAGCATTGGGAACTCGATTAGATATGAGCACTACTTATCACCCACAGACAGATGGTCAAAGTGAAAGAACAATACAAACATTGGAAGACATGTTACGGGCATGCGTGATTGACTTTGGACCAGTTGGGATCGACACTTACCCTTGGCAGAATTCTCATACAATAACAGCTATCGTACGAGCATCAACGCAGCGCCATTTGAAGCACTTTACGGTAGAAAATGTAGATCTCCTATTTATTGGAGTGAAGTAGGAGAAAGACAACTTACTGGACCAGAAATTATTCATGAAACCACCGAAAAGATTATTCAAATACAACAGCGATTGAAAATGGCCATGAGTCGTCAAAAGAGTTATGTTAACAAAAGAAGAAAACATCTAGAATTTCAAGTGGGCGACAAAGTCATGTTGAAAGTGTCACCCTGGAAAGGCGTTGTACGATTCGGTAAACAAGGAAAGCTAAGTCCTAGGTACGTAGGACCCTTTGAAATCACCGAAAGAATTGGAACAGTTTCTTATCGATTAAAGCTACCGCAAGAACTTAGTAGTGTTTACGACACATTTCACATGTCAAATTTGAAGAAATGTTTAGCTGAAGAGGATGTCATAATTCTCTTGACAAAATACGAATCAATGATAAACTCCATTTTATCGAAGAACCTGTTGAAATCATGGACTGTGAGGTCAAACAATTAAAACAAAAAAAAATACCGATAGTTAGAGTTCGTTGAAATGCAAGAAGAGGACCTGAGTTTACTTGGGAACATGAAGATCAAATGAAGCAAAAGTATCCACATTTATTCACAGATATCGCTCATAAAACAGGTACTACTCAAAATTTTGGGACGAAATTTTCTTTAACGGGGAGGCACTGTGATGACCCGGAAAATTTGGACTTATTTACACCAATTCTCTTTATTATTTGATATTTTAACACGTTAAGCAAAGTCTGTTAGATTGAGTCTCAAAATTTTTGAATTGTTTAATATATTCAATTACCCTTCGACTGCTCTCGACGATGCACGAATAATTATATGTAAACCGATATATATATATATATATATATATATATATATATATATATATATATATATATATATATATATATATATATATATATATATATATATATATATATATATATATGTACATATACATACATATATTGCAAACGATAGTAATGTATTAAGTATATGATACTGTACATTAAACTTAATTGTTTCAATATATGTTTACTATATTAAAAGATAATGTTAAACGATTGATTTTTAAATAAAGTTAACTAGAACGTTTATGAAGTTAAAAAAAAAAGTAAACGTTAGTACATAAATGATTTATGTTTAAACTTTAAGTGTAAACGTTATGTGATATAACAATTTCTAGTATTTAAATGATTTTGATTAAATATATATGCTATACAAATTTCTAAACAATGATATATATTTTACAACGTAAAAATATAATAATATTAACTAAGATATAAAATGTCTTGATTTAGAAATACTATTAATTATATTGTAGTAAATAACGAGAAGACGATTTAAAGAAGCAAATGACCAAAATACTAAAATATATAACTTACATTTCAAATAAGATAATTTACTGGCAAGGAAGTCTAATTATTGATAAAGGTACTTATCGCGAAATGTAAAGTACAAGTTTTCTAAGCATACGAAAGGACGTTCAAAAAACCGGAACCAGGACATTAGTCGAGCGTCAACGTACAAGTCATTGGAACTAAATTTACAAGTTAACTATGCACGTAAATATAATATAATATTTAATTAATGATATAAATTAAATATATTATATATAAAATATAATATAAACCGTCGGCAGCCCACGTTTAAATTGAATTGTGAGCTGTAAAAGTTGGCTCCACGATAGCGGAGCAGTCAAAATCAAAATTGCCTATAAAAGCCAGCCTTGTTCTGCCGATATACGTACACCAGATTGAATCGATTCAATCTCTTTCTTTCTCTCTATATTTATATTTATATTATAATTATAATTTTAATTTAAGTTTAATAATAATAAGGTATATACGAGGGTGTTTTAATTCGGGTTTCAAACCGTTTTAAACTAAGGAAATATTGGGTATTATTCGGGGTATTGTTCGTGAATCCAAGACCAACCATACAATTATCCACTATCATTACTTCTACGCAATTTTCCTACAATATTGAATCTCAATATTGAACCGTGAGTTTATAGACCCCTTTTTAAATGCTTTAAATATTTTTGGGCTGAGAATACATGCAATTTATTTTAAATGTAATGGACACAAGTACATACTAAATTCTACACTGAGTTAAACCAAAAATCCCTTAGCTTTGGTAACTAGTAGCTGCCAGTACATAGGATGTAGACTGGTGGGCGCGAATAATTGTATATGGATCCATAGGGCTTGACATCCCCGTCTGAGCTAGAAACGCTAGCCTTTTAACGGACGTATGTTATTTGATTTTATGACACGTTGGTTTGCGTGTATTAAAACGAATAGGGTAATTATTATTATAGAGTTAAGTTTAGTTACCAGGGTGCTCTGTTACGTAGAATCTATTGATAAACTTTTGATGAAATCTTGTGGTCCATCTTTATATACTTATGACTCGAGCAATTACACCTATAACTCACCAACATTCGTGTTGACCTTTTTAGCATGTTTTATTCTCAGGTTCTTAGACTACTTCCACTGTGATGTGCTTGTTGTCTGCATGGAGTTTCTCATGCTTTGTATAAAGTTTATTGCATTCGAAACAAAACTACATTGTGTAATAAATAATTTGACTGTGATGTCACCCTATAAAATAAAGACTTATGTATTTTGGGGATTTGCTTATACTTAAGCACTCGCCCACATGTTTATAACTTTCTATGTTTAGAAAGTCACTTATTTTAATGAATGCAATATTTTATCAAAACGTATCATATAGAGGTCAAAACCTCACTGTGGAATCAATGATTAACGTGCCGCGTCAATAGCGATTTTGACGGGTGTTAACAAACTAAAAACACCAGTGGTTCCGTTTGAGATAGAGTTTAAGAATTTTGGGGAAGCGATAGGAGCAAACCAAAAGATTTTTTCCACTAATATAGGTGTTATTACTAGGCGGCGGATGGATTATCTTGTAGATGATTGGCAACTAATAACTCCTGAGGAGAAAGAAGCATTATGGTTGGAAATCAAGGTATAAAATTAGTAGATTTTGGGTATGTAATTTTAATTTATATGTGTAACAACTAAGTTTAATTCTACAGGAAACACATTGTATCAAAGATATTTTTCAAAGATAAAAACACTTCATCATTGCAACGGCGCGTTTAAGAGATTTAGGCAAAAGTTACGCAAGTATATGGATGATGGCCTGCTTCCTTATGAAGAAGTTGAAGATTACTTTTTCATTACTCCGACTAAATGGAGAACGTTTTGTGAACTAGAAAATACACCAGCAAAACGGGTCAGTTTTATTCGTTGGATGCATAACGGCTTTGGAGTTAGATTGTGCTATTTTAACTAATGTGTTCTGTAATCATATGTAACATGTAAGGCTCTACGAGAACAAGGGAGGATAAACGCATCAAAACAAAATAAAGATAATTATGCCCGTGTTAGTCGATCAGGATATCGTGGCCACGAAAAAAATGTGGGAGATGGAAAAAAAATGATCCTAACAGGCGTATGATTTACCATGATATCAGTAATTCCGCTACGAGGAATTATGTTCTGGGCAGGATGAGGCCAGATAAAGAAGGGAAGAGGAAATGTCCCGCGACAAATTTATCGCTTATAGATAACATTGTATTAGAATTTAATTTATATTAATTTATAACTTTATAATTAAGTATTAAAAATAGTTGTATAACATATTTTCTTTTGTTGTTTTGTTTCAGGTTAGGAAGGATAAAGAGGGTGGGGATGCGTTGTTAGTTCATGTAGGAAAAGAACATGGTGGTAGAACTCGGGGACTTAATAGCATGTTAGGCTATAGCACGGGCCTACAACGTAAAAGACGGAAGGGAGAACAAGTATTTACAGTGGATAAAATAAAGGAAATAATAGATAAGCGTATAGAAGAGCGTAAAATAAAAAAAAATTCCGGATCACATACATCATCAGATTCACATGCTGACTCAGAGATAGAGATACCACTAATGGACGAAAAAGTAGTAGACGAACAGGTGAGGGGCATGAGAAGGTAGTTGAGAAAAATCAAGATCTGGAAGAACAACTGAGAGTTGAGGGAATGCGTAGATAGGAGGAAAGGCGGAGAGAGGAGGAAAAGAGGAGACAGGAGGAAAGGCGTAGAGAGGAGGAACAGAGGAGACATGATGAACAGTGGAGAGAGGTGTGTGACGACCCGGAAATTTCCGACCAAATTCAAACTTAACCTTTATATGTTTCTGACACGATAAGCAGAATTTGTAATGTTTAATCTCAAAAAGTTTGGAACTACATTCATGTAATCAATTACCCTTTGACCGTGTTCGACGATTCACGAACAATTATGTGTATATAGATATGTATATATAATATATAATATTAACTGAAAACATTAACAAAGTATTACATATATGATACTTTACATAAACATATTTGTTTCGATATATTTATCGACAGAATTAAGAGATAATATCAAATGATTGAATTATCAGATACATTATGATATGATTACGGGCCTATGTTATGAGGTCCACTGTGATTTAAGAAATCTATTTTTTTTGACAACTCATTACTTAACCAGTTTGATAAAGATAACGATATTTATATTTTATTTTATTAAATATATATATATATATATATATATATATATATATATATATATATATATATATATATATATATATATATATATATATATATATATATATATATATATAACGATTTAAATTAATATTATATATATTTTTATATGCGTATTATACGTACATAGTTTTATACTTTTACTATACTTTAACTTTACCTTTACTTTACTTTTACTTTACTTTAACTTTAATAATTCACTTTAATAATTCATACTTTAATAATTCACTTTAATAATTCATACTTTAATAATTCACTTTAATAATTCATACTTTAATAATTCACTTTAATAATTCATATTTTAATAATTCACTTTAATAATTCATACTTTAATAATTCACTTTAATAATTCAAAAATCTATTATAAATAGAATTCAATAGGTTTCATTATTTCATAGAAACTTGAAAATATATTTCTCTAAACTCTCTCAATCGAATTACATATATATATATGTATATATATATATATATATATATATATATATATATATATATATATATATATATATTTACTTAGTATTATTTCAAGATATTATTAGTATACATAAAATACTACGACGGAGTTATATTCAGATGATTTCAAAATAAGTTTTCAAATGGGATAGAGCTAAGGAAATTATGGGTTATAGCTATGAAGGTTATGGGTATTGATCGAGGGTATTGCTCGTGAGGTCAACCTAACGTTTATCATTTTCGTTGCGTCTACGTACTTTCCTGCAATATTGAATCACAATATTGATACGTGAGCATTCATATCTTATCTTTTATATATTAATAGTGTATCCCTGACTAGTGCTCGAGTATATATGATTATGCATGTTTGTATGCTTAGTTTCGTCGTTAAATAGTTTATGATAAATTACGAATTTGATACATATGCTACTGAGATAAGTTATATGATATGCATGTCGTTGAAAATCTGAAGAAAAAATTAATAACTTTTCATTTAGAAATCGTGTGGTTTCGATGAACGGATTAAAAGATATGGTCAACTGAATTATCATTAATTTTAATATTATTATTAAAACGATTATTATAACTGTTATCAGTTGATGTTATTACTAAAATTATCTTTATTACTAAAAATTAATATTTTTATTGAAACTATCATTTTATTATTTTTATCATTATTATTATCAATATTATTTTATCAAATAAATATGCGTACAAAGATATTTTTACCACACGTAATGTAATTACATTAATAATACATACCACTATATTTTTATGATATTAAGTGAATTTTATAAATTTTATTATTTGAGATATATAAAAGTATATTTTTATCATATATGAATTTTAATATAAATTTTTATTTATTAATAAATGACTTGTATTATTTAGTATAATAAGATCTGATAAATATATTTAAATATATATAACTACTATATATAAGTTATATAATAAACATGTATAGATTTTGGAAGTCATTTTGGGTCAAGTTGACTTTTGTTGACTTTTGCATGTCGGTCTCGAGCATTAGGATTGTGATACACTACGACTTGACCTAAATTGTTAGACAGATATTGACCAACATATAAATATATATACTTAATATAGGTTCGTGAATCCGAGACAAACACTGCACTTGTTCAGTGCCGTCATATACATAATTGCTACGAAATACAGTATTGTGAGTTTCATTTGCTCCCTTTTTATATATATTTTTGGGCTGAGAATACATGCGCTGATTTATAAATGTTTTACGAAATAGGCACAAGTACTAAAACTAATTCTATGTGGGTTTAAACCAGAAATATACCCTTAGCTTGGTAACATTAAACTACTTGTCTATGTACGGTAGGCGCGAATCCTAAAGATAGATCTATTGGGTCTGACAAACCCCATCCTGACTATGGGATGCTTTAGTACTTCAAGGTTATTTTAAACACACCTGATCTAGTGTACTTCAGAGGGTAAAACATGAACGTTAAAGCTTACTACCGGGTGCCTACAACTTATAGAATACTTTTATACACTTGCGAATGTATGGATATTTATAGAAACTGAAATCTTGTGGTCTATTACTATTACGGAAATGATGGATTATGATAAACTAATGAATTTACCAACCTTTTGGTTGACACTTTAAAGCATGTTTATTCTCAGGTATTAAAGAATTCTTCCGCTGTGCATTAGCTTATTTTAAGGATATTACTTGGAGTCATTCAAGACATACTTTGAAAGACGTTGCATTCGAGTCGTTGAGTTCATCAAGATTAATATTAAGTCAATTATAGTTGGATGTAATATGAAATGGTATGCATGTCGTCAATTTTTGATGTAAAGAAAGTTTGTCTTTTAAAAACAAATGCAATGTTTGTAAAATGTATAATATATAGGTCAAATACCTCGCGATGTAATCAACTATTGTGAATCGTTTATAATGTATATGAACGGGTCCTTTCAGTTGGTATCAGAGCGGTGGTCTTAGCGAACCAGGTTTTGCATCAGTGTGTCTAACTGATAGTTGTTAAGATGCATTAGTGAGTCTGGACTTCGACCGTGTCTGCATGTCAAAAGTTTTGCTTATCATTTTTAGTCGGAAATCATCTACTTACCTTCCTTAGGAAATTACCTGCTTATCATTCTTAAGTCTAGACGCGTTTTCCTACATTTATTGCATAATAGTGTATAGACGAATTCTTATCTTAGCATATCTGTTACTGTGAACTTTGACTGACATCTTTCAAAGATTCCTCCGTAATTTATGGGATTTTGGTATTATATATACATATATAAATTATATATTGAAGAATACCAAATCTAAATTCTACAATCTATTTCATACCAAAAAAATTCTTTCCCTGATCATACAAGATGGATCCCTCAACCAGTTCGAGTTCCTCGAATTCCGACAGCTATGCCGATATGGATTTCCACATGAGCTCCGAAAGCAGCATGATCGGAATGGATCAACCAATTAGCCATCATCTATTCTGGATGAATTGGGGATGGGTTCATAATCTACTTAACCATTGGAGACAAGAAGAAGGCGATCCCTTTCATCCACCACATTGCCCTCTTGGCAATGAACCTGAAGCACTTACCGGCGAACCTGTCCGAAACACCATTTTTTCTCTCATTTCCAGAGTATCTCGTCATGATTATATACTACACCAAATTCTAGATCTTATTTATCCGCTCGTCCGAATCGACAATCACCCCGGTGTAATAGAAGAAGTCAACGAGCTTCGCGCTCGGGTAGTGGCTTTGGAGAATATGGTGCAAAGGTTACAAACACCAGCAGTAGCACCAGCAGCATAACCAGTACCACCATCAACAACATCAACAGTACCATTACCACTACCAACAACAACCGCATCGCAAACCTCAACTTCACAATCTGTCCCACGAGCATCGACGTCATACGCCATGTAGATACCAAGGAATACCACAACGATGAAGTATTGATTCATAACTTCATTGGGGAAACATTCTACGGCGATTATGTAATTTCTAAAGTTTAGAAATTATCTATCCTAGCCTTAACCATAAATCAAATGAGTTTAATTTAATATTAACTCATTAAATCAATATTACATCTAAAGAAATATACACATATATATTTCCATAAAGACTGTAATAAAATTCTTTTGTACAAAATATTAATTGTGAATTTTTTTTTAACGGGTAGGTAATACCCGAGAGATATATAAATTCACAATTAATATGTTACATTCTTCGAATCTGATTCAGCAAATCATCCATTATACTCCCTACTTTCACAACAATATACATTCTTTTATAGAAATCAAAACAACCATACTCATTCAAAATCTAATTACATATTCTGATTTTGAAATCTCAGAATTCGATTCAAGATATAACCGAAATCATCACTCTTAGATTCCTACATCTTTCAAAACTATACTTTGACTTCAAAACTGTCCTAAACCTCATTTCTATTCATGGAACTCACAAAAATATTTGTATCATTCAAAATCTTAGAACATCATATGTATATTAACAATTACAATATGTGTTCAAACACTTCGAAATTCCTAAAGACATGCGAGATGATGATCCAACCACATATTACCCACTGTCATGCATCTGAAAAGCTCTCGAAACCAAAGTTATAGTTTAACACGTATCCGTGTCAGTTCCTTTGATATTTATTACCAAATATAATTTTTCAATCTCTTTCCAAAATAGACAGTTTTGTCACAGCTCCAGCAAATTACCTTCATTTGTTTATACGAATAAACCTTATTATAACAATTACCCCTTCATCATTGTTACCGGGGAACCTTTCATATCTCGTCACATTAGCAGTAAACTTATCAACAACTTCATTAACCTTCGACTTAAGCCTCTCCGAAAAGCCACTATACTTATTCATTAAAACCCCATCATGTACTCACCTACATCCTGTAACAATAATTGTCACACCAACTACTGGGAATTAGCAATCAATATTTTGAATTTCGCGACAATTTTACGTCAAAAGTTATACATATAACGTCTATCTCCTAGACTTACATACTTCGAATGTGAATTTTCTGAAAAACATCCCAAACTATGAACTAGTTCTCCGAAATTGGAAAAATGCTGATGAAGCAGCAAAAACTGTAAACGACTTTAATAGTCAAAAGTTTGATGATAAAGAATAGTATGGTGGTAAAGCTGAGAAAAAGAGAAGGTTTGAAACTGGAAAACGAATTGAGCAGACCATGAAGGAGGCTGTGGACAAATCACAAAGACTAAACCTACCTTCAAAGGATCCAAATGATTCAGTGTCTACTGAAATCGTTAGCAAACACCTTACTTCTTATTCTAAACCTTCACAGACAAATCTTCTTCATCATCCATATTATCGTATCTTTTATTATAATATCTTCGATATTCCTGAAGATATTTTCACAACTATTCTTATCCGATATCTTTTATCTCTTCGCAATATCTGCGTTACAACATAAAAAGAAACTGTGTTAGTTTCTAAATTTAAAAAAAAAATTGAATTTAAAATAGGAATGTTTTTGAAGTAGTGTTCGGAACTGAAGCATAAGTTAGTATAATATAATGACACTTGATCAACGTGATTATATTACAGTAAGTCATGCTGAGTTTCTAATGGAACGTGATAATTCACAGAACATACCGTCATCATGTACTGTTTACACGACTCTTACATTCTACCCAATTTTCAAACATATTAAGAATATATCATCTTGATAGCTCTATATTTTCGGATATTCTGGTAATTTGCCAAATCAAGATCATGCCATTACGATTTTCTTCTTGGAACATTAACTATGTTCATCCAAAAATTCATATCTACGAATTCTGGACTATTATCCGCTTGACTTAAGATCGGGAAGAGAAAACGAAAACATGAAGCTCCGAAATATAATGGAGAATATAAAGCCCGATAACAACCCCGAAATTACAAACCGTGTATATAAATGCGTATAGCAATATAAAGACACGAGAGAATGAAAAACACAATAACCCCAAGGTAATGGTAGAAGAAAATAACTTCCTCCGGTGGTAGATGAAAAACAAGAATGACAGATATGAAAGTTAAAAGTATATCAAGAATCAATACTGGATGAAGCATATTAACGAATGCTTTAAAGTATGAATTGGGGAGAAAGACTAGAAGGTGTGAGCTGTGGAAATAAAGAAACGAAGGGGGTGGAATTATAGTAAAATATCAGACAGAGAAATCGAGACAGATTATCGCATTTAATCAAAGAAGATCCTGATTTCCTTAATCGCCGAAGAACCAAATCTTATTGCAAAGATTTTCTTTAAATCCCATGAATTCCGGAAATCAATCATAACTACGTCATCGGTTAAAACGAATATACGTTTACTCATTTCACTCTCTTGCGATAGCTTCACTTATACTCTTCGCGTAATCAAATTGTTTTATCTATATTACTCAATGATGATAAAACTCTATTTATCAACTCATATTCGTCATGAAAACATTTTTATAGTTAGCCATGACGACCTCGATCAAATTTCGGGACGAAATTTCTTTAACGGGTAGGTACTGTGACGACCCGGAAATTTCCGACCAAATTTAAACTTAACCTTTATATGTTTCTGACACGATAAGCAGAATTTGTAATGTTTAATCTCAAAAAGTTTGGAACTACATTCATGTAATCAATTACCCTTTGACCGTGTTCGACGATTCACGAACAATTATGTGTATATAGATATGTATATATAATATATAATATTAACTGAAAACATTAACAAAGTATTAGATATATGATACTTTACATAAACATATTTGTTTCGATATATTTATCGACAGAATTAAGAGATAATATCAAATGATTGAATTATCAGATACATTATGATATGATTGCGGGCCTATGTTATGAGGTCCACTGTGATTTAAGAAATCTATTTTTTTCACAACTCATTACTTAACCAGTATGATAAAGATAACGATATTTATATTTTATTTTATTATATATATATATATATATATATATATATATATATATATATATATATATATATATATATATATATATATATATATATATATATAACGATTTAAATTAATATTATATATATTTTTATACGCGTATTATACGTACATAGTTTTATATTTTTACTATACTTTAACTTTACCTTTACTTTACTTTTACTTTACTTTAACTTTAATAATTCACTTTAATAATTCATACTTTAATAATTCACTTTAATAATTCATACTTTAATAATTCACTTTAATAATTCATACTTTAATAATTCACTTTAATAATTCATACTTTAATAATTCACTTTAATAATTCATACTTTAATAATTCACTTTAATAATTCAAAAATCTATTATAAATAGAATTCAATAGGTTTCATTATTTCATAGAAACTTAAAAATATATTTTTCTAAACTCTCTCAATCGAATTACATATATATATATATATATATATATATATATATATATATATATATATATATATATATATATATATATATATATATATATATATATATATATATATATATATATGTACTTAGTATTATTTCAAGATATTATTAGTATACATAAAATACTACGACGGAGTTATATTCATACGATTTCAAAATAAGTTTTCAAATGGGATAGAGCTAAGGAAATTATGGGTTATAGCTATGAAGGTTATGGGTATTGATCGAGGGTATTGCTCGTGAGGTCAACCTAACGTTTATCATTTTCGTTGCGTCTACGTACTTTCCTGCAATATTGAATCACAATATTGATACGTGAGCATTCATATCTTATCTTTTATATATTAATAGTGTATCCCTGACTAGTGCTCGAGTATATATGATTATGCATGTTTGTATGCTTAGTTTCGTCGTTAAATAGTTTATGATAATTCACGAATTTGATACATATGCTACTGAGATAAGTTATATGATATGCATGTCGTTGAAAATCTGAAGAAAAAATTAATAACTTTTCATTTAGAAATCGTGTGGTTTCGATGAACGGATTAAAAGATATGGTCAACTGAATTATCATTAATTTTAATATTATTATTAAAACAATTATTATAACTGTTATCAGTTGATGTTATTACTAAAATTATCTTTATTACTAAAAATTAATATTTTTATTGAAACTATCATTTTATTATTTTTATCATTATTATTATTATCAATATTATTTTATCAAATAAATATGCGTACAAAGATATTTTTACCACACGTAATGTAATTATATTAATAATATATACCACTATATTTTTATGATATTAAGTGAATTTTATAAATTTTATTATTTGAGATATATAAAAGTATATTTTTATCATATATGAATTTTAATATAAATTTTTATTTATTAATAAATGACTTGTATTATTTAGTATAATAAGATCTGATAAATATATTTAAATATATAAAACTACTATATATAAGTTATATAATAAACATGTATAGATTTTGGAAGTCATTTTGGGTCAAGTTTACTTTTGTTGACTTTTGCATGTCGGTCTCGAGCATTAGGATTGTGATACACTACGACTTGACCTAAATTGTTAGACAGGTATTGACCAACATATAAATATATATACTTAATATAGGTTCGTGAATCCGAGACAATCACTGCACTTGTTCAGTGCCGTCATATACATAATTGCTACGAAATACAGTATTGTGAGTTTCATTTGCTCCCTTTTTATATATATTTTTGGGCTGAGAATACATGCGCTGATTTATAAATGTTTTACGAAATAGGCACAAGTACTAAAACTAATTCTATGTGGGTTTAAACCAGAAATATACCCTTAGCTTGGTAACATTAAACTACTTGTCTATGTACGGTAGGCGCGAATCCTAAAGATAGATCTATTGGGTCTGACAAACCTCATCCTGACTATGGGATGCTTTAGTACTTCAAGGTTATTTTAAACACACCTGATCTGGTGTACTTCAGAGGGTAAAACATGAACGTTAAAGCTTGCTACCGGGTGCCTACAACTTATAGAATACTTTTATACACTTGAAAGTGTACGGATATTTATAGAAACTGAAATCTTGTGGTCTATTACTATTACGGAAATGATGGATTATGATAAACTAATGAACTTACCAACCTTTTGGTTGACACTTTAAAGCATGTTTATTCTCAGGTATTAAAGAATTCTTCCGCTGTGCATTAGCTCATTTTAAGGATATTACTTGGAGTCATTCAAGACATACTTTGAAAGACGTTGCATTTGAAATGTCCCGTTCTTATTGATTAAAAATGTTCCATATTAATTGATTTCATTGCGAGGTTTTAACCTCTATATGAGACGTTTTTCAAAGACTGCATTCATTTTTAAAACAAACCATAACCTTTATTTCATAAATAAAGGTTTAAAAAGCTTTACGTAGATTATCAAATAATGATAATCTAAAATATCCTGTTTACACACGACCATTACATAATGGTTTACAATACAAATATGTTACATCGAAATCAGTTTCTTGAATGCAGTTTTTACACAATATCATACAAACATGGACTCCAAATCTTGTCCTTATTTTAGTATGCAACAGCGGAAGCTCTTAGTATTCACCTGAGAATAAACATGCTTTAAACGTCAACAAAAATGTTGGTGAGTTATAGGTTTAACCTATATATATCAAATCATAATAATAAACCACAAGATTTCATATTTCAATACACATCCCATACATAGAGATAAAAATCATTCATATGGTGAACACCTGGTAACCGACATTAACAAGATGCATATATAAGAATATCCCCATCATTCCGGGACACCCTTCGGATATGATATAAATTTTGAAGTACTAAAGCATCCGGTACTTTGGATGGGGTTTGTTAGGCCCAATAGATCTATCTTTAGGATTCGCGTCAATTAGGGTGTCTGTTCTCTAATTCTTAGATTACCAGACTTAATAAAAAGGGGCATATTCAATTTCGATAATTCAACCATAGAATGTAGTTTCACGTACTTGTGTCTATTTTGTAAATCATTTATAAAACCTGCATGTATTCTCATCCCAAAAATATTAGATTTTAAAAGTGGGACTATAACTCACTTTCACAGATTTTTACTTCGTCGGGAAGTAAGACTTGGCCACTGGTTGATTCACGAACCTATAACAATATATACATATATATCAAAGTATGTTCAAAATATATTTACAACATTTTTAATATATTTTGATGTTTTAAGTTTATTAAGTCAGCTGTCCTCGTTAGTAACCTACAACTAGTTGTCCATAGTTAGATGTACCGAAATAAATCGATAAATATTATCTTGAATCAATCCACGACCCAGTGTATACGTATCTCAGTATTGATCACAACTCAAACTATATATATTTTGGAATCAACCTCAACCCTGTATAGCTAACTCCAACATTCACATATAGAGTGTCTATGGTTGTTCCGAAATATATATAGATGTGTCGACATGATAGGTCGAAACATTGTATACGTGTCTATGGTATCTCAAGATTACATAATATACAATACAAGTTGATTAAGTTATGGTTGTAATAGATTTGTTACCAATTTTCACGTAGCTAAAATGAGAAAAATTATCCAATCTTGTTTTACCCATAACTTCTTCATTTTAAATCCGTTTTGAGTGAATCAAATTGCTATGGTTTCATATTGAACTCTATTTTATGAATCTAAACAGAAAAAGTATAGGTTTATAGTCAGAAAAATAAGTTACAAGTCGTTTTTGTAAAGGTAGTCATTTCAGTCGAAAGAACGACGTCTAGATGACCATTTTAGAAAACATACTTCCACTTTGAGTTTAACCATAATTTTTGGATATAGTTTCATGTTCATAATAAAAATCATTTTCTCAGAATAACAACTTTTAAATCAAAGTTTATCATAGTTTTTAATTAACTAACCCAAAACAGCCCGCGGTGTTACTACGACGGCGTAAATCCGGTTTTACGGTGTTTTTCGTGTTTCCAGGTTTTAAATCATTAAGTTAGCATATCATATAGATATAGAACATGTGTTTAGTTGATTTTAAAAGTCAAGTTAGAAGGATTAACTTTTGTTTGCGAACAAGTTTAGAATTAACTAAACTATGTTCTAGTGATTTCAAGTTTAAACCTTCGAATAAGATAGCTTTATATGTATGAATCGAATGATGTTATGAACATCATTACTACTATAATATATATATATATATATATATATATATATATATATATATATATATATATATATATATATATATATATATATATATATATATATATATATATATATATATATATATATAAGTTCCTTGGATAAACCTCCTGGAAAAGAGAAAAATGGATCTAGCTTCAACGGATCCTTGGATGGCTCAAAGTTCTTGAAGCAGAATCATGACACGAAAACAAGTTCAAGTAAGATCATCACTTGAAATAAGATTGTTATAGTTATAGAAATTGAACCAAAGTTTGAATATGATTATTACCTTGTATTAGAATGATAACCTACTGTAAGAAACAAAGATTTCTTGAGGTTGGATGATCACCTTACAAGATTGGAAGTGAGCTAGCAAACTTGAAAGTATTCTTGATTTTATGTAACTAGAACTTGTAGAATATATGAAGAACACTTAGAACTTGAAGATAGAACTTGAGAGAGATCAATTAGATGAAGAAAATTGAAGAATGAAAGTGTTTGTAGGTGTTTTTGGTCGTTGGTGTATGGATTATATATAAAGGATATGTAATTTTGTTTTCATGTAAATAAGTCATGAATGATTACTCATATTTTTGTAATTTTATGAGATATTTCATGCTAGTTGCCAAATGATGGTTCCCACATGTGTTAGGTGACTCACATGGGCTGCTAAGAGCTGATCATTGGAGTGTATATACCAATAGTACATACATCTAAAAGCTGTGTATTGTACGAGTACGAATACGGGTGCATACGAGTAGAATTGTTGATGAAACTGAATGAGGATGTAATTGTATGCATTTTTGTTAAGTAGAAGTATTTTGATAAGTGTATTGAAGTCTTTCAAAAGTGTATAAATACATATTAAAACACTACATGTATATACATTTTAACTGAGTCGTTAAGTCATCGTTAGTCGTTACATGTAAGTGTTGTTTTGAAACCTTTAGGTTAACGATCTTGTTAAATGTTGTTAACCCAATGTTTAAAATATCAAATGAGATTTTAAATTATTATATTATCATGATATTATCATGTATGAATATCTCTTAATATGATATATATACATTAAATGTCTTTACAACGATAATCGTTACATATATGTCTCGTTTAAAAATCATTAAGTTAGTAGTCTTGTTTTTACATATGTAGTTCATTGTTAATATACTTAATGATATGTTTACTTATCATAGTATCATGTTAACTATATATATATCCATATATATGTCATCATATAGTTTTTACAAGTTTTAACGTTCGTGAATCACCGGTCAACTTGGGTGGTCAATTGTCTATATGAAACATATTTCAATTAATCAAGTCTTAACAAGTTTGATTGCTTAACATGTTGGAAACATTTAATCATGTAAATATCAATCTCAATTAATATATATAAACATGGAAAAGTTCGGGTCACTACAGTACCTACCCGTTAAATAAATTTCGTCCCGAAATTTTAAGCTGTTGAAGGTGTTGACGAATCTTCTGGAAATAGATGCGGGTATTTCTTCTTCATCTGATCTTCACGCTCCCAGGTGAACTCGGGTCCTCTACGAGCATTCCATCGAACCTTAACAATTGGTATCTTGTTTTGCTTAAGTCTTTTAACCTCACGATCCATTATTTCGACGGGTTCTTCGATGAATTGAAGTTTTTCGTTGATTTGGATTTCATCTAACGGAATAGTGAGATCTTCTTTAGCAAAACATTTCTTCAAATTCGAGACGTGGAAAGTGTTATGTACAGCCGCGAGTTGTTGAGGTAACTCAAGTCGGTAAGCTATTGGTCCGACACGATCAATAATCTTGAATGGTCCAATATACCTTGGATTTAATTTCCCTCGTTTACCAAATCGAACAAAGCCTTTCCAAGGTGCAACTTTAAGCATGACCATCTCTCCAATTTCAAATTCTATATCTTTTCTTTTAATGTCAGCGTAGCTCTTTTGTCGACTTTGGGCGGTTTTCAACCGTTGTTGAATTTGGATGATCTTCTCGGTAGTTTCTTGTATAATCTCCGGACCCGTAATCTGTCTATCCCCCACTTCACTCCAACAAATCGGAGACCTACCCTTTCTACCATAAAGTGCTTCAAACGGCGCCATCTCAATGCTTGAATGGTAGCTGTTGTTGTAGGAAAATTCTGCTAACGGTAGATGTCGATCCCAACTGTTTCCGAAATCAATAACACATGCTCGTAGCATGTCTTCAAGCGTTTGTATCGTCCTTTCGCTCTACCCATCAGTTTGTGGATGATAGGCAGTGCTCATGTCTAGACGAGTTCCTAATACTTGCTGTAATGTCTGCCAGAATCTTGAAATAAATCTGCCATCCCTATCAGAGATAATAGAGATTGGTATTCCATGTCTGGAGACGACTTCCTTCAAATACAGTCGTGCTAACTTCTCCATCTTGTCATCTTCTCTTATTGGCAGGAAGTGTGCTGATTTGGTGATACGATCAACTATTACCCAAATAGTATCAAAACCACTTGCAGTCCTTGGCAATTTAGTGATGAAATCCATGGTAATGTTTTCCCATTTCCATTCCGGGATTTCGGGTTGTTGAAGTAGACCTGATGGTTTCTGATGCTCAGCTTTGACCCTAGAACACGTCAAACATTCTCCTACGTATTTAGCAATATCGGCTTTCATACCCGGCCACCAAAAATGTTTCTTGAGATCCTTGACCATCTTCCCCGTTCCAGGATGTATTGAGTATCTGGTTTTATGAGCTTCTCTAAGTACCATTTCTCTCATATCTCCAAATTTTGGTACCCAAATCCTTTCAGCCCTATACCGGGTTCCGTCTTCCCGAATATTAAGATGCTTCTCCGATCCTTTGGGTATTTCATCCTTTAAATTTCCCTCTTTTAAAACTCCTTGTTGCGCCTCCTTTATATGAGTAGTAAGGTTATTATGAATCATTATATTCATAGATTTTACTCGAATGGGTTCTCTGTCCTTCCTGCTCAAGGCATCGGCTACCACATTTGCCTTCCCTGGGTGGTAACGAATCTCAAAGTCGTAATCATTCAATAATTCAATCCACCTACGCTGCCTCATATTCAGTTTTTTCTGATTAAATATGTGTTGAAGACTTTTGTGGTCGGTATATACAATACTTTTGACCCCATATAAGTAGTGCCTTCAAGTCTTTAATGCAAAAACAACCGCGCCTAATTCCAAATCATGCGTCGTATAATTTTGTTCGTGAATCTTCAATTGTCTAGACGCATAAGCAATCACCTTCGTTCGTTGCATTAATACACAACTGAGACCTTGCTTTGATGCGTCACAATAAATCACAAAATCATCATTCCCTTCAGGCAATGACAATATAGGTGCCGTAGTTAGCTTTTTCTTCAATAACTGAAACGCTTTCTCTTGTTCATCATTCCATTCAAATTTCTTCCCTTTATGCGTTAATGCAGTCAAGGGTTTTGCTATTCTGGAAAAGTCTTGGATGAACCTTCTGTAGTAACCGGCTAGTCCTAAAAACTGGCGTATGTGTTTCGGAGTTTTCGGGGTTTCCCACTTTTCAACAGTTTCTATCTTTGCCGGATCCACCTTAATACCTTCTTTGTTCATTATGTGACCGAGGAATTGAACTTCTTCCAACCAAAATGCACACTTTGAAAACTTAGCGTACAATTCTTCCTTCCTCAATACTTCTAACACCTTTCTCAAATGTTCACCGTGTTCTTGGTCATTCTTTGAGTAAATAAGTATGTCATCAATGAAAACAATGACAAACTTGTCAAGGTATGGTCCACACACTCGGTTCATAAGGTCCATGAACACAGCTGGTGCATTAGTTAAACCAAACGGCATGACCATAAACTCGTAATGACCGTAACGTGTTCTGAAAGCAGTCTTTGGAATATCATCTTCTTTCACCCGCATTTGATGATACCCGGAACGTAAGTCAATCTTTGAATAAACAGACGAGCCTTGTAGTTGATCAAATAAGTCGTCGATTCTCGGTAGTGGGTAGCGGTTCTTGATGGTAAGTTTGTTCAACTCTCGGTAGTCGATACACAACCTGAATGTACCATCTTTCTTCTTGACAAACAAAACAGGAGCTCCCCACGGTGATGTGCTTGGTCGAATGAAACCACGCTCTAAAAGTTCTTGTAATTGGCTTTGCAGTTCTTTCATCTCGCTGGGTGCGAGTCTGTAAGGAGCACGAGCTATTGGTGCAGCTCCTGGTACAAGATCTATTTGAAATTCAACGGATCGATGTGGGGGTAATCCCGGTAATTCTTTCGGAAATACATCGGGAAATTCTTTTGCGACGGGAACATCATTGATGCTCTTTTCTTCAGTTTGTACTTTCTCGACGTGTGCTAGAACAGCATAGCAACCTTTTCTTATTAGTTTTTGTGCCTTCAAATTACTAATAAGATGTAGCTTTGTGTTGCCCTTTTCTCCGTACACCATTAAGGGTTTTCCTTTTTCTCATATAATGCGAATTGCATTTTTGTAACAAACGATCTCTGCTTTCACTTCTTTCAACCAGTCCATACCGATTATCACATCAAAACTCCCTAACTCTACTGGTATCAAGTCAATCTTAAATGTTTCGCTAACCAGTTTAATTTCTCGATTTCAACATATATTATCTGCTGAAATTAATTTACCATTTGCTAATTCGAGTAAAAATTTACCATCCAAAGGCGTCAATGGACAACTTAATTTAGCACAAAAATCTCTACTCATATAGCTTCTATCCGCACCCGAATCAAATAAAACATAAGCAGATTTATTGTCAATAAGAAACGTACCCGTAACAAGCTCCGGGTCTTCCTATGCCTCTGCCGCATTAATATTGAAAACTCTTCCGCGGCCTTGTCCATTCGTGTTCTCCTGGTTCGGGCAATTTCTAATAATGTGGCCCGGTTTTCCACATTTATAACAAACTACATTGGCATAACTTGCTCCGACACTACTTGCTCCGCCATTACTCGTTCCGACACCATTTGTTCTTTTCGTTCTATTAACCCCTGGTCCGTAGACCTCACACTTCACCGCGCTATGACCATTTCTTTTACACTTGTTGCAAAATTTGGTGCAGAACCCCGAGTGATACTTTTCACACCTTTGGCATAGCTGCTTCTGATTGTTGTTGTTGTTGCGATTATTATTGTTGTTGGGATGATTGTTGTAGTTGCTGTTGTTGTTGTTGTTGTTGTTGTTGTTGGGCCGTTTGTTGTAGTTGCGATTGATGTTGCGATTGTTGGGATAATTGTTGCGATTATTGTTGTAATTGGTGTTGTTGTTGTATTGGTGATTCTTATCACAGTTTTCCTTCCACTTTCTTTTGACTTGCTTCACATTGGCCTCTTCAGCAGTCTGTTCTTTAATTCTTTCTTCAATCTGGTTCACTAGTTTGTGAGCCATTCTACATGCCTGTTGTATGGAGGCGGGCTCGTGTGAACTTATATCTTCTTGGATTCTTTCCGGTAACCCTTTCACAAACGCGTCAATCTTCTCTTCCTCATCTTCGAATGCTCCCGGACACAATAGGCACAATTCTGTGAATCGTCTTTCGTATGTGGTAATATCAAATCCTTGGGTTCGTAACCCTCTAAGTTCTGTCTTGAGCTTATTGACCTCGGTTCTGGGACGGTACTTCTCGTTCATCAAGTGTTTGAATGCTGACCATGGTAGTGCGTACGCATCGTCTTGTCCCACTTGCTCTAGATAGGTATTCCACCATGTTAACGCAGAACCTGTGAAGGTATGCGTAGCGTACTTCACTTTGTCCTCTTCAGTACACTTACTTATGGCAAACACCGATTCGACCTTCTCGGTCCACCATTTGAATCCGATCGGTCCTTCGGTTCCATCAAATTCCAAAGGTTTGCAGGCAGTGAATTCTTTGTAGGTGCATCCTACACGATTTCCTGTACTGCTAGATCCAAGGTTATTGTTGGTATGTAGCGCAGCCTGTACTGCGGCTATGTTTGAAGCTAGAAAAGTACGGAATTCCTCTTCATTCATATTCACAGTGTGTCGAGTAGTCGGTGCCATTTCCTTCAAAATAGTCAAATGGAACAAGTTAATCATACAGAATATTAAGAGTAGTTAATAGTATTTCGTAGCATAATATGAACTCATTTATAAAAGCTTTTTCTTCATATTAGCGTTTTATAAGTTTAAATTCGGGTAGTACCTACCCGTTAAGTTCATACTTAGTAGCTAATATACAATTCAACTACTACAATTCTATATGAAAACTGATTATAATAATATTTCGCGTTCAAACTTTTACACAATATTTTACAAACTTACAATACCGCTTATTTTACATATAGCATGAAATATAGCACACAATAAATTTGATACAAGATGGTTGTGAAGATAATTCTAGCTAGTACACAAGTCGTTCAGCAAAGGCAATAAAGACACGTAATTCATACGTCCAGAAACAAGTCATGCATTCTAGTTTTACTAGGATTACTTCCCATCCTTGGTCTTGTGGAACATAACCGTTATGGCCGTTGATAAGACAGCATGTTGTAACGTCGTCAAAGGGACGAGGGTTACGTAATGTCCAACAGTCCCGTAACAATCTAAAAACCTCATTTCTTACCCCAATTACCGACTCCGTCACTTGTGGGAACGTTTTGTTTAATAGTTGTAGCCCGATGTTCTTGTTCTCACTTTGGTGAGAAGCGAACATTACTAATCCGTAAGCATAACATGCTTCTTTATGTTGCATGTTAGCCGCTTGTTCTAAATCACGAAGTCCAATATTCAGATATATTGAGTCAAAATAATTTCTTAACCCATTGCGTAAAATAGCATTTGGGTTCCCCGCAATATATGCGTCAAAGTAAACACATCGTAACTTATGGATTTCCCAATGTGATATCCCCCATCTTTCGAACGAAAGCCTTTTATAAACCAAGGCATTCTTGGAACGTTCTTCGAATGTCTTACAAACTGATCTCGCCTTAAATAGTAGTGCCGAAGAATTCTGACCGACTCTAGACAAGATTTCATCAATCATGTCTCCGGGTAGGTCTCTTAAAATATTGGGTTGTCTATCCATTTTGTATTTTTATACTGTAAAATAGACAAGAGTTAGATTCATAAAAAAAATACTTATTAATACAAGCAATTTTTACATATATCATAAAGCATAAGCACACTATATTACATATATTACACCACACGAATACAACTATCTTATTCTGACTCGCTTGTTTCTTCTTCTTCGGTTTTGGTTCGTTTTGCCAAGTTTCTAGGGATATATGATGTTCCCCTAATACGAGCCGTCGTTTTCCACATTGGTTTAGAAAAACCTGGTGGTTTAGAGGTTCCCGGGTCATTGTTACAACTTAAGGACTTCGGGGGTTGACGATACATATAAAGTTCATCGGGGTTGGAATTAGATTTCTCTATTTTTATGCCCTTTCCCTTATTATTTTCTTTTACCTTTTTAAATTCAGTTGGGGTAATTTCTATAACATCATCGGAATTCTCTTCGGAATCCGATTCATCGGAGAATTGGTAATCCTCCCAATATTTTGCTTCCTTGGCGGAAACACCATTGACCATAATTAACCTTGGTCGGTTGGTTGAGGATTTTCTTTTACTTAACCGTTTTATTATTTCCCCCACCGGTTCTATTTCTTCATCCGGTTCCGATTCTTCTTCCGGTTCCGATTCTTCTTCCGGTTCCGACTCTTCTTCCGGTTCCTCTTCGGGAACTTGTGAATCAGTCCACGAATCATTCCAATTTATATTTGACTCTTCATTATTATTAGGTGAGTCAATGGGACTTGTTCTAGAAGTAGACATCTATCACATAATATCAAACGCGTTAAGAGATTAATATATCACATAATATTCACATGTTAAAAATATATAGTTTCCAATAAAATTTGTTAAGCAATCATTTTTCAAGTAAACACGGTCGAAGTCCAGACTCACTAATGCATCCTAACAAACTCGATAAGACACACTAATGCAAAATTCTGGTTCTCTAAGACCAACGCTCGGATACCAACTGAAATGTCCCGTTCTTATTGATTAAAAACGTTCCATATTAATTGATTTCGTTGCGAGGTTTTGACCTCTATATGAGACGTTTTTCAAAGACTGCATTCATTTTTAAAACAAACCATAACCTTTATTTCATAAATAAAGGTTTAAAAAGCTTTACGTAGATTATCAAATAATGATAATCTAAAATATCCTGTTTACACACGACCATTACATAATGGTTTACAATACAAATATGTTACATCGAAATCAGTTTCTTGAATGCAGTTTTTACACAATATCATACAAACATGGACTCCAAATCTTGTCCTTATTTTAGTATGCAACAGCGGAAGCTCTTAGTATTCACCTGAGAATAAACATGCTTTAAACGTCAACAAAAATGTTGGTGAGTTATAGGTTTAACCTATATATATCAAATCATAATAATAGACCACAAGATTTCATATTTCAATACACATCCCATACATAGAGATAAAAATCATTCATATGGTGAACACCTGGTAACCGACATTAACAAGATGCATATATAAGAATATCCCCATCATTCCGGGACACCCTTCGGATATGATATAAATTTCGAAGTACTAAAGCATCCGGTTCTTTGGATGGGGTTTGTTAGGCCCAATAGATCTATCTTTAGGATTCGCGTCAATTAGGGTGTCTGTTCCCTAATTCTTAGATTACCAGACTTAATAAAAAGGGGCATATTCAATTTCGATAATTCAACCATAGAATGTAGTTTCACGTACTTGTGTCTATTTTGTAAATCATTTATAAAACCTGCATGTATTCTCATCCCAAAAATATTAGATTTTAAAAGTGGGACTATAACTCACTTTCACAGATTTTTACTTCGTCGGGAAGTAAGACTTGGCCACTGGTTGATTCACGAACCTATAACAATATATACATATATATCAAAGTATGTTCAAAATATATTTACAACATTTTTAATATATTTTGATGTTTTAAGTTTATTAAGTCAGCTGTCCTCGTAAGTAACCTACAACTAGTTGTCCATAGTTAGATGTACAGAAATAAATCGATAAATATTATCTTGAATCAATCCACGACCCAGTGTATACGTATCTCAGTATTGATCACAACTCAAACTATATATATTTTGGAATCAACCTCAACCCTGTATAGCTAACTCCAACATTCACATATAGAGTGTCTATGGTTGTTCCGAAATATATATAGATGTGTCGACATGATAGGTCGAAACATTGTATACGTGTCTATGGTATCTCAATATTACATAATATACAATACAAGTTGATTAAGTTATGGTTGTAATAGATTTGTTACCAATTTTCACGTAGCTAAAATGAGAAAAATTATCCAATCTTGTTGTACCCATAACTTCTTCATTTTAAATCCGTTTTGAGTGAATCAAATTGCTATGGTTTCATATTGAACTCTATTTTATGAATCTAAACAGAAAAAGTATAGGTTTATAGTCGGAAAAATAAGTTACAAGTCGTTTTTGTAAAGGTAGTCATTTCAGTCGAAAGAACGACGTCTAGATGACCATTTTAGAAAACATACTTCCACTTTGAGTTTAACCATAATTTTTGGATATAGTTTCATGTTCATAATAAAAATCATTTTCTCAGAATAACAACTTTTAAATCAAAGTTTATCATAGTTTTTAATTAACTAACCCAAAACAGCCCGCGGTGTTACTACGACGGCGTAAATCCGGTTTTACGGTGTTTTTCGTGTTTCCAGGTTTTAAATCATTAAGTTAGCATATCATATAGATATAGAACATGTGTTTAGTTGATTTTAAAAGTCAAGTTAGAAGGATTAACTTTTGTTTGCGAACAAGTTTAGAATTAACTAAACTATGTTCTAGTGATTTCAAGTTTAAACCTTCGAATAAGATAGCTTTATATGTATGAATTGAATGATGTTATGAGCATCATTACTACCTTAAGTTCCTTGGATAAACCTACTAGAAAAGAAAAAAATGGATCTAGCTTCAACGGATCCTTGGATGGCTCAAAGTTCTTGAAGCAGAATCATGACACGAAAACAAGTTCAAGTAAGATCATCACTTGAAATAAGATTGTTATAGTTATAGAAATTGAACCAAAGTTTGAATATGATTATTACCTTGTATTAGAATGATAACCTACTGTAAGAAACAAAGATTTCTTGAGGTTGGATTGTCACCTTACAAGATTGGAAGTGAGCTAGCAAACTTGAAAGTATTCTTGATTTTATGTAACTAGAACTTGTAGAATATATGAAGAACACTTAGAACTTGAAGATAGAACTTGAGAGAGATCAATTAGATGAAGAAAATTGAAGAATTAAAGTGTTTGTGGGTGTTTTTGGTCGTTGGTGTATGGATTAGATATAAAGGATATGTAATTTTGTTTTCATGTAAATAAGTCATGAATGATTACTCATATTTTTGTAATTTTATGAGATATTTCATGCTAGTTGCCAAATGATGGTTCCCACATGTATTAGGTGACTCACATGGGCTGCTAAGAGCTGATCATTGGAGTGTATATACCAATAGTACATACATCTAAAAGCTGTGTATTGTACGAGTACGAATACGGGTGCATACGAGTAGAATTGTTGATGAAACTGAACGAGGATGTAATTGTATGCACTTTTGTTAAGTAGAAGTATTTTGATAAGTGTATTGAAGTCTTTCAAAAGTGTATAAATACATATTAAAACACTACATGTATATACATTTTAACTGAGTCGTTAAGTCATCGTTAGTCGTTACATGTAAGTGTTGTTTTGAAACCTTTAGGTTAACGATCTTGTTAAATGTTGTTAACCCAATGTTTATAATATCAAATGAGATTTTAAATTATTATATTATCATGATACTATCATGTATGAATATCTCTTAATATGATATATATATACATTAAATGTCTTTACAACGATAATCGTTACATATATGTCTCGTTTAAAAATCATTAAGTTAGTAGTCTTGTTTTTACATATGTAGTTCATTGTTAATATACTTAATGATATGTTTACTTATCATAGTATCATGTTAACTATATATATATCCATATATATGTCATCATATAGTTTTTACAAGTTTTAACGTTCGTGAATCACCGGTCAACTTGGGTGGTCAATTGTCTATATGAAACATATTTCAATTAATCAAGTCTTAACAAGTTTGATTGCTTAACATGTTGGAAACATTTAATCATGTAAATATCAATCTCAATTAATATATATAAACATGGAAAAGTTCGGGTCACTACAGCATTCGAGTCGTTGAGTTCATCAAGATTAATATTAAGTCAATTATAGTTGGATGTAATATGAAATGGTATACATGCCGTCAATTTTTGATGTAAAGAAAGTTTGTCTTTTAAAAACGAATGCAATGTTTATAAAATGTATCATATAGAGGTCAAATACCTCGCGACGTAATCAACTATTGTGAATCGTTTATAATGTATATGAACGGGTCCTTTCAAGGTGGAACATCAAAGTGTGACGAAACAACAGAACGTGGAGGGACTAGTCATGCAAAACCAAGGGACTCGTGAATCGAGGGATCAGGTGAAATACCAAGCGCTTTTAAATTTGCAAAACACACAGGTAACTGATAGGTTTTCATTTACTTCAATTGGCATATAAACTACTAACTACATTTCATGTTTTGCTAATGTTTTTAGGAGCCAGTTGTAGTCTTCTTATTTGACCCTGATCGTATAGACCATATTATATGTGCTAAGGGTACGATATACCCAACCAACGAAGATACAGAAGTAGATGGGAAAAAGTTTTACCTTTTTACATGAAGGTTAAAATAACCAAAATTCTTAAGGGTTACACGTCCTTGAGGCTTCCAATACCGCTTAAAGGCGTTTCAAAAGATTCGAAGAAGGAGTTTTTAAAGGATGTGGTAGGATCACATGTTCAATGGCCAGTTATGAAACTAGCTCCCTTTGATGGTACTGTGCAAAATAAGGATGGGACAATACAAGGGTTGACACCACAAACAGTGATTGAATTGCATTAAATAAAGGTTATTGTTTATACTCTCAATAATTGTATAATTTTTTACTCAGAATTCTTCTATGTGATTCATACTTGTATACTTTTAACTGCTAAATGTAATTTTTTTTTTTTCATGTTTACTATATAGCCGTATACAGAAATCATGTTGCTGAACCCCAAAAGTACAGAACCTGTACCGTATGTTTTGTATGGAACCGACCAGACTACCATATTACATGGACAAAGTGTGTTTCCAGGATACATGAAGGTGTCGGTAAAACTTGTCTTGACTCGCTATGAATCTGTGTTGCTTCCAATACCAGATAAAGATTTTGAGATTTATACACTCAAGGAGGCAATAGGGGCTTTCATACAATGGCCTCTCTTGAAAATGCGTATGTTAAATAAAAAGGTACCTCTATAATTGCTTATTTTATGAATTTCTTGAATTGGTAAATCACTAAAATAAAGGAGTAATTATAAAATAAGTGTGTTTAGTAACTTTTGATTAATTTAAATATTATATATTATATTTGTTAACAGAATGGTGAAATGAAATCAAAGACTGGTGAATTACAAAAAAAAATTGATAGAAGTGTTGCTCCTAATAATAAGCAGATGGATATAAGTGATGCTCCTAGTAGTAAGCATGTATATGTTCAAATTAGACCTTAGCATATCTAAATCAAGTTACAACATTATATAAATATTTAAGAAAATTTTGATGATGTGGTGTTCAGGTGGTTTCAAGTAACAAACCAATAACAGATTTGCAAAAAAAAAAAAAAAAAAAAAAAAGATGTGCTTACCCAGCTGATCATATTGGAGAATGTCATACCCGACAGAGCAATTGTACAAGAAGTGTATACAAGATGGATGACTAGAGAAGATCCTACTGCCGGATATACACTTAATCCCCCTCCTGGTATTTTTGCAGGCGTAACTGTTAATTTCGTAACTACGATTGATGTTGATGACATCATGACATTTTGGAAAAGGGGTTGTTTGGATTGCAGCATTATATTTTCCTTCATGATGTAAGTACATTTATGTTTTCTTTTGCACATATTTTCATATGCATATAGGTTAAGTTGACAGTAACATGTTTTCATATGTATTATATTTTCCTTATGCACACGTTGACTATAGTTTAAGTTGACAGTATCATCATATGGCCGTTTACTTCATATTTGTCAGGGGTCTACACAACTTTATGAAAATAGCCTTTTGCAAACCATATGGGTTAATTAACCCTTATTCAATCCAAGGCTCTTTGATTGAATCTGGCAAAAATGATGTGATAGACTACTTGAGGACCGCCTTCAAATCCACTAATCAGTGTTTCTTCCCACCATATGTTCAGAAGTATGTAAATCTTCAAATTATATCATTTCTAATATCTATAACATTGCTTATATATATTTTTTCTTCTAAATGAGCGTAATTTTTGTTTTTAAAATGGCTGATATCGGCTAAAAAGTCATGTTTTTACCCCCGATTTTGAATCCCAAAAGCATAAAGTTTAAAGCTTTGTCGGTAAAATAATTGCTTTTTCAGTTGAAATTGTAGATAAAGTAATTACAAAGACAATGCAAAAATAATCAAGAGAAATGGAGCTAAAACGAAGATTCTAGAGCGAAAACGGTGAAAGACAAGAAATCAAGTTACGATCCAGGGAATCAAGGCTGACCAGCACCCCATCCGTCCTGCCATACGGGTTGCCATGCGGCCTGCCTATATGGACACGGCCTGCCAAATACGCCCCATCATGCGGCCCACCATGCGGCCTGCCAGCAATACGGCCTGCCAAATACGCCCTACCATACGGCCTGCCATGCGGCCTGCCATGCGGCCTGCCTGGCGTATTTTGGCAATTTCCAAGTCTATTTAAAGGGTCTTTGTCATTCATTCCAACACATACCTCTCTTCACTCTCTCACTACAATACACTTTCTCCCACTAGAGCTTTCAAGGTCTTCTCGCCTCCAAGCGGAAAATTTAATACCCGGAGGCCAACACCGAAGATTGTAATAGGAGTGGGCTAGAGGTTGTCAGCACTTGTAATGGTCCAGATCTCGTCTGTAAACGGTGAACGCTTTCCTTAATTTAATAAAGTTATTATCTTGAGTTGCTTTCATCCTGCATGATTATCTATCTGTTACAATTGTTTATCATGTGTTGAATATTTTATCTGAAACTTATTATATTGTTATGCTGAAACCTTGACGGTTTAGAAGTTTAATTTACGGATCACCCTTTCCGCTTATTAACGTGGCTATAACCTAGTAGTAGGACCTGATCAACCCTAGGATACAAGGTAAGTAGTTATGTGTGCTTAACGTCACCATAGAGATATAGTACCTACGTATGAATAACCATTTATTCGTCATAGAAGAGCTGCCCATTTAGATTGTGATTAGAGTTAGCAATAGAGAGTTCAGTGAACACTAGCTTACTCAGAAGCATGATTCGCGTCAGAAGCAATGTTCTTGAGATATTGTAAGATGATTCGGGGTTGAATAAGTGATCGCAAAGGAGAGACTTATATCCTAATTAGCAGTACCTTAGAATATCTAAGATTGCACATCTGTTAATGTTAAGGCATAGCATAGTGATTTAGTGGTAGGATATTGCTTTAGTTAGACCAACTAGGATTAAGAAAAGCTGAGACTTTCCTTTGTTGGGTAAACCACTTTGTTCATGTACCTAGGATTTCATCCATAAGGTTGTTCAAACCTTTCAGGTTAACGTTGGGAGTAGGGATACTGTCTTAGCCAGAATCTTCAAGGCCTAAACTCTTAGTGACAAATCAGTTGGGTTCACAACCAGTTGATTGAGGTTTAGTGTTTATTCTAGGAAGTCAAACTCTTGTGATAAATCCCCTTCAGAACTCTATTCTTCACACCTATCTTTACTTTTATTGTCTAATTACTATTTTATCTAGTTAATCTATCACCTCTTGTCACTAGGGTTAACTATATAGGCACTTTTGTCCCACATTACTGAGCAAACATACAAAAATACATACCTGAGTTATATTTACCACTTACTCGTTAAAAGGAAGACAAGTAGGTGAGTTATAGCTTGGAACCCCAGCTAAATATAAATAATAAAACAACCACTACTCACCCTCGTGGTAGCTGATTCTGACGTGCCGCTGCCTAACGACACCGCGAAAATAAAACCGTCTGTTTCGGCCATATCACGAGGAGAAGTAAGTTTTTGGAGCCGCTGCCGGGGAACTAAATTTCCGTCTGTTAAGGTAATCATCTATTAAGATATCTGAGATTCTTGAGTGGTGTCTAAGAAAGACAATTATACACGAACTTGGTTATTGGATTTTCCGAACAGTCTCCAATTATATTGGAACCAAAAGGATCCTGCCTCTCCGTTGTCTGCCTGGCCACTTGTTTCAAAGATAAATTGACAAGAAACACACATGCTTAACAAGCAGAGAGTTTGTCGGTATAGGATTTAAAGGCGCCATTATAATAAACCCTTTTCAAATTATAAAAATAAAATATTAATTATGGTTTTAATTTCTGTAGTTTCCAACTTAACCGACTACGAAGAAAGTGCGAATGGCAGTTGCTCTCCCACAACTTCAGAAACCGGAGAAGTTTTTCTTTATAAACCTAAAACAAATCTAAACCCTGATGAGTCTCATCAAGACTTAGTTCTTGATTCTTGTAGTCCAAGAAGCCGGATAGTTTCATCTGACTTGGAGATTTCATTGCTTTTGGAAAAGTTTTACTCAAATGAACCAGGATTCGACCCTCTTCACGATCCAAAAAGGGAGGCTCAGTCTTAACGAACTCCTGATTATGGAAGATGAGATAAGGGAAGAATATCCAACTATTTTCAATTATCCAGACTTGTTCGAATTTATTCCTAAAGAGATACGAAACCCTGATAAAACAAAAGCTCCGTTTATTGGAAATCTGTTAAATCCTAGCAGAAGGTTAGTCGTCTATAGAGAATTCATTAGGCACCTCTATTCCTCAGATTTCCCATTTTCAACATTTCAAATCAATCTGTTAAAAGAGTTGCGTTCTCAGACTCGTTCTCTTCACAAACTGTTAAAAGAATGTGGGGATTACCTTTTCGTCAAGTATCGAAATGCAGAAATTAATTTCAAATTTGATTTAGAGTCATTCGTCAGTTTTCTCCCTCACTTCACTAATAAGAAAATTTCTCCAATTCATATAAACCGTTATGTCTCGGCAATGATCTCTGAATTAGAATTTTGGATTGAAAGCAAGAAACCTAATCCTATTTCAACCTACGGAAACCGAAATTTCTTTTACTTTGATCCAGCCTCATTTCTCATCAAAAGATTAATTGAAGCTTTTCCGGATTCTACTGAGGAAAGAATACATCAGAATTTCTTCACAAAAAGAAAGGAAGTATATTCAGAACTCGTGCAGATCCTCACTATGTCAAAATTTCCATTTACAACCCCGCAAAGGAAGATCATTCGAGAAATATCTTCAAACTTTAAATTTACTATCGATGATCCTGACTGCGCGGAAGATTTTTTTATTTCAAGACACAGTGGCAAAACTTCTTTTTGAACTAAATTATAGAGATACTGGGCCAAGGGATGGAATTTCGAACACTAAGAAAGTTAAAAGGGCTTTGGTTAAACTTATGGACGATATCGGAGATTTACAGAAGCGCGAGTGCAAGATGTTAAGAGATTTCGAAATGTTTTCAATACACTCCGCTGATTTACTCTGGATGGTCAAAGAAGCTTTAAACTTGTCTTTCTTTCCGCGTCATTTCTGGAATTTAGTTGTAGAACCTGTGTAATTTGTGTTTTTAATAAAAATAAAATATTTCAATTTTTAGTTGTCTTTTCTTATTTTAGTTAATAATATATCTTAGAAAATGTGAAAAATAAAATAAAATAACCAGGATTAAAATCCGAGGTAAAATTTTATCAATCTTTTCTCAAAATCCTTAAAAATTTTAAAATTAAAAAAATTAAAAAATTGTGCAAGTCGGGTCGGGGAAATAAGCCCGCGAGCCACACGGGCCTTTTCTTTTCCTTTTTCCTTCTCTTTTCTTTCTTCTTTCTCTTTTCTTTTTGGCTTTCTTCTTCCCCTTCCCTGCTCCTTCGGCCGACGCACCCCACACACCACCACCACACTCAAAACTCAACCAAATTCAACAAATCAAAGCTCGAAACTTGTTCTCTCTAGCCTCCTAAACTCGATTCCATCGTCAATTTCGCACAAAAGGTACTCTTTCTTGATGAAAATTCGAATTTTCTCCTAGGGTCAAATTTTTGACTTTTTAGAAAAACTTTGTTTTTGACTCAATTTTGGATTCCTTTATGCTTAGATAGATAATGTGATTACTTTGTGTTAGTTTTTAGGCTTGATTCAGGCATTTTGGATAGTTTTTGGCTCTCGACTCACTAGTTGAGGTTTTAGGGTAAAATTTGGTGAAATCTTTGGAAATTTGATGTTTTGCTAGCTTAGTTAGGCTTAGTGATTCATTAGGAATGTTTAGAAACTGATTTTGGAACAAAGTGGGCTTGTTTGCTTGAATTTGATAATTTTCTCAAACTACACGTAATTAGGACTTCGGTTTTTCCTATAGTTAAAACGTTTTTAAAACTTAGGATTGCCTTAAAACTAGTTCAAATAAAGATATCATTGATTTGCTTGCGAAAGTGTAGCCTAATCCTTGATTTCCCTTATTTTGTACGTTTTGAACAAATTTATTATTTTTCGGTCAAACGGCTCTAATCTTTGACTTTAACATGTTATAGCTCAAGTTTGATGATTAAAAATATTTAAAGTAATTAAGAATGGTCATTAGAATCATTGTATGCTTAAAAATCATCACATTTGGTTCAAAATTGCTTATTACGACTAAATTACTATAATTATTATTTTTAGCATTATTTATTGTAATCACGGGTACACTTTGAATTTTGCTCAAAAGAAAGTTTAGAGTTCATTTAAATGTTGTTTGCGGTAATTTGGCTATATTTGACTATAACAGGATTTTGGAAAATCCCATTTTTAAAGCCCTCATTTCGAATTTTTTTCGAAAAATATAGGCATTTTTGGATTCTAAATCTAAATTTTTGGAGCATAACCTATTTTTATTGATTTTTGCATATGGCTAATCGTTTACCAAATGATTATGAGTTGCCCCACTATCTTCGCAGGCAAGAAAATCCGAATGATAATGAGCCGTTTATGAGAGTTTGGATCAACCGAAATAAAGCGGGTAACAAATACATCAATTGGATGATATTGGAACAATGTGGTTGGGCTGATGAGCTTAGAAGAATCTTGACCTTCCAAGCCGAGGGTAGAACGCACCGGGCGTGAAAACAGTTGTTTGAGTTAAATAAAACGACATACAATGAGCCATATGCAGAGTTTATGGCTACCTGGAGTTTTGATTCGGATGTTGATCCAGAAGATTATAATAATCAGGAGTGTATTCATTTCCGACACCACAACCACATGTATCACCTGACTCTCGCACGGTTTGCAAGACACTTGGAGTTGTATAAATCATCGCAGCTCACTCGGCCAATATTCAGGAATGGATATACCACCTTGAATCACATGGATCATCAAGCTTTCAGGCGAGAGCACACCACAGATAATGGGCCATGGTAATCGGGTAAAAAGGCATCCAAATTCGCCAACCCCGTACTCCGAATCCTCCACCACCTAATCACCAAAACCCTCCATCCTAAAGCTATATTTGGCTGTGCTGTTACGATCAGAGACATGCGCCTGATGTACGCCATGATGAATAACCAAAATATGCAGGTGGCACATCTCCTAGCTTAGGCTCTCACTAGTGAGAAGAATTCGGCAAGCACAGTTGTGCCGGTTTTAGGGGGCGTTGTTACCAGGTTGCTTCGGAACATGCACGTTTTGGAAGTGTTGAACGGTTTAATTATAGGACTGGGGTCGTGTCAGAGGAAATAGGGTATAAACTGTTGAGCTACTGGAATTATATTCGCATTGAGGGTGAGCAGTTAATCATTCAGGCGAACCCAGAGATACCCGGTTCTGAAGATCGGACGGTGCCAGAGGTGAGAGTACAGGGATTCAGACCTGATACTAGGACACGGGATGGTAGGAGACGACGAGGTTCTCAGGAACCTATGGATGAGGATGATCCCACAGTACATGGACGGCCCACTGACACCCGCCGACACTCATCAGTTGGAGAGGGTGATCCACCACGATATCCACCATACCAGTACCATATGGGGGACATAACCGGGCACGAGAGTTGGTTTGCCCAACATGCGATTCTTCAGAATCTGGATCATTTCACTCACTATGCGGGCAGACAGCTCCACGTCCCGCCTTACCCTCATGAGTACCCGATAATGGAATCCCACCGTGATCCCAGAGGAGCAGGCCCGAGCCACCAGTTTTCAGGACCTCCACCTCCACCTACACATCACTACACGCAGCGTACAGTTATTACATCTACACCACCACCACCACCACCTCCACAGACCACAGGGGCTGGGGGTTTTGTTGAAGAATTGTTCAGCACTGACCACGTTAACACGTCTACTGAGGCTCAGGAGTCGGTATGGGATCAGGCATTTCACCGACAGACGACTGCAGGGATTGCACAGGGTATTGATAGTATGGACGTTAACCAGTAGTGGGGTAGAGGTATAGATTTGCAGGAAGGAATGGGTTGGCAGTCAGGGTCGATGGTTTTCACGAGCACATCATCACTTACTGGGTTAATCGCGCGATCGGACGAAATAGAGTTTAGAATATCCTCGGGTATGAACACAGAGGAGTTGGCAGACCAGTTTGCCACTGACAAAGAGATGACCAGCAAGGGTTAGTCCAGATTGAGGAACCCAGCCAGGCCCCGCACCAACGTAATCTATTCTCCTCCATATCCACCACCTCAGCCGTAACCATGTTTACTTTTGGAAACATTCGTATTATTATTACTGATGCTACATTATCTTATATTTTATTTCTGTACGCCCGGTTTCGGGCATAACTACTTTATGTTTTAGAATGTATGGTTTCTTTTAGAATAAAATATGCATGAATAAACGTCACAAAACAAACGACGGTCGAGACCGTACGAGATGAAAACACAAATTGGAGCAAGGACGACTTGAACGAGGATGACGCTGGCACAAGAATTGAAGAATCCATAATTAGCGCGCCATCCGACTGCACGTCTTGAAACCCTAGGGGAGTACTACGTCTTCATTACCTTTTCAATAGAATTCACGCAAATTACTATACCACTTTAAAAACTAAGTGTGCGATTAGCAACCCCACCATCATAAACTTTTAATAGCACAATGCCTCTTTTAAAATCTAAGTGTGGGATACTCCGTATCTTTAACATTGAGGACAATGTTATTTTAATGTGTGGGATAGCAAATGTTGCACATAACGATTCTTGTTAAATCCTCAAGATTTTCAAAAATTTAAAACTTTCCGAATTATAAAACACTAAGGATGATAAAATTCAATAAAAGATCGAAAAAGTTTTTGCTACAAAATAGACAAAAAGGGTAAAACAAGGTTGAAAACTTTTTGCGAAAATCAAAAATCAAATTTCCAATAGAGCATTGCATAACAAAAGGTGCAATTCGACCTGCTATAATTGTTGTGAGGCACCCCCAAATAAGGCTTTATAAGCACTCATTTTTAGTGCTTCACTATATTTTCGTTGAGCGCGCCGATGTTAACATCTCGGAATCAGAACTTGCTCTTGATCTACATTTCGGAATCACACATTTTGATGAGAATGACTAAGTTAGAACCTCAGCTATTCGTGAAGACAAAAACAACCTCCGCTACACACCTTCGTTTCCATTTTCGCTCCACAAATCCATTTCACCTTTGCTTATTTACCCACTTCATAATAAATGGATCCTTGCTAAATCATTCTTTTTCGGGAAAACCTCTAAAGTCGCACGAGAAAAATGCGAGCATCCAAGCCAATTATCAAAGAAGATCGCCAAAAGGAGACCTCGAAGAGAAAAGCAAAAGATGCTTTCAAAAAAAATAATAAAAAAAACTAGAGCAAAGTCTCTATGAATAAAGGTTCTGAGAAAGGGAGCAGAACCAGTGAAGATTCGAGAAAAGAAACTCATGGCAGTAAAAAAGAAGGATGCTCACGATGAAATTTTGGACAAAAAGCTGAAAGGATCGTTGAAATCAATCTTTCAAGAAGAAACTCCTATCTATCAAAACCCTTCGTACTCTAGAAACTTCCAAACCCCCCATCTCTTTACAATTCAAGCTGAGTCGATAACCGAAAATTCTCGCAAATAAGTGATGGAGATTTGAGTCTTGATCAAGCCTATGACGAAGAATGTAAGCATGACTGGCTAAGAGTGACTTCATTTCTTAGAACTTTAGGACACCCTAAACACTTTAGTGAAATGAGTGACCTGAGTGAGATAGCCTTAGTTATGTAACATCCTCTCATGCTTGCGGAAAAAGATTTGAGAATAGCAAAAAGAATAAAAGCTAAGTTTCTGCTCTTCTGTCTTGCGGAACAAAACAGCTTGATCACTACGGATTGAAGTCCTCGCTGTTTTAAGTTCAGAAGTTTGCTTGAGGACAAGCAAAGTCTAAGTGTGGGATATTTGATATCGGCTAAAAAGTCATGTTTTTACCCCCGATATTGAATCCCAAGAGCATAAAGTTTAAAGCTTTGTTAGCAAAATAATCACTTTTTCAGTTGAAATTGTAGATAAAGTAATTACAAAGACAATGCAAAAAGAATCAAGAGAAACGGAGCTAAAACGAAGATTCTAGAGCGAAAACGGTGAAAGACAAGAAATCAAGTTACGATCCAGGGAATCAAGGCTGACCATCACCCCATCCGGCCTGCCATACGGGCTGCCATGCGGCCTACCTGTATGGACACGGCCTGCCAAATATGCCCCATCATGCGGCCCACCATGCAGCCTTCCAGCAATACGGCCTGCCAAATACGCCCCACCATACGGCCTGCCATGCGGCCTGCCTGGCGTATTTTGGCAATTTCCAAGTCTATTTAAAGGGTCTTTGTCATTCATTCCAACACACACCTCTCTTCACTCTCTCACTACAATACACTTTCTCCCACTAGAGCTTTCAAGGCCTTCTCACCTCCGAGCGGGAAATTTAGTACCCGGAGGCGAACGCCGAAGATTATAATAGGAGCGGGCTAGAGGTTGTCAGCACTTGTAATGGTCCAGATCTCGTCTGTAAACGGTGAACGCTTTCCTTAATTTAATAAATTTATTATCTTGAGTTGCTTTCATCCTGCATGATTATCTATCTGTTACAATTGTTTATCATGTGTTGAATATTTTATCTGAAACTTATTATATTGTTATGCTGAAACCTTGACGGTTTAGAAGTTTAATTTACGGATCACCCTTTCTGCTTATTCACGTGGCTATAACCTAGTAGTAGGACCTGATCAACCCTAGGATACAAAGTAAGTAGTTATGTGTGCTTAACGTCACCATAGGGATATAGTACCTACGTATGAATAACCATTTATTCGTCATAGAAGAGCTGCCCATTTAGATTTTGATTAGAGTTAGCAATAGAGAGTTCAGTGAACACTAGCTTACTCAGAAGCATGATTCGCTTCAGAAGCAATGTTCTTAAGATATTGTAAGATGATCCGGGGTTGAATAAGTGATCACAAAGGAGAGACTTCTATCCCAATTAGCAGTACCTTAGAATATCTAAGATTGCACATCTGTTAATGTTAAGGCATAGCATAGTGATTTAGTGGTAGGATATTGCTTTAGTTAGACCAACTAGGATTAAGAAAAGCTGAGACTTTCCTTTATTGGGTAAACCACTTTGTTCATGTACCTAGGATTTCATCCATAAGGTCGTTCAAACCTTTCAGGTTAACGTTGGGAGTAGGGATACCTGTCTTAGCCAGAATCTTCAAGGCCTAAACTCTTAGTGACAAATCAGTTGGGTTCACAACCAGTTGATTGAGGTTTAGTGTTTATCCTAGGAAGTCAAACTCTTGTGATAAATCCCCTTCAGAACTCTATTCTTCACACCTATCTTTACTTTTATTGTCTAATTACTATTTTATCTAGTTAATCTATCACCTCTTGTCACTAGGGTTAACTATATAGGCACTTTTGTCCCACATTACTGAGCAAACATACAAAAATACGTACCTGAGTTATATTTACCACTTACTCGTTAAAAGGAAGACAAGTAGGTGAGTTATAGCTTGGAACCCCAGCTAAATATAAATAATAAAACAACCACTACTCACTCTCGTGGTAGCTGATTCTGACGTGCCGCGGCCTAACGACACCGCGAAAATAAAACCGTCCGTTTCGGCCATATCAGTGGCCAATGGGTGTTGTTTTTTTGTATCTCTAAAAGAGAACAAAGGAATTATACTTGATTCACTGAATAGGAAACAACAGAAGATGATAAACCATTATTTACTCGCAGATTGTATAAATCAGTAAGACTGCTTTGTTTATTTTAATTAATTGTTTATTTAAATCTTTATTTAAATAACAGTATACTGCATGACAAGTTAATTATTTGTATGTTTTATCTAATATTCAATAGGGCTTGTGGTCCTTTGAAATGAGAAGTAGTCAAGGTTTGTCATCCCAACTTTGTACAAAGTATGGTATAAATATTCTACAACTTTCATGGGATGAAAGTTGCTTATCTACCATCGATCTAGACGATATTATTGAAAGATGGCATTTGTGGAGTCCTCTTTGATCTCAACAAAGTATGCTATAATGGTTGTACATCTATAAATTAATTTAACTGTTTGTAAAACTATTTGCACTGATCAAGAATCATTTTGCATACCAAATCTGCATTAATTGTTGTAATATGTGGATGTTTATGTATCTATATAGCAGAATGAAAAATTTTGAGAATTAAAGACATGTTGCATGTTGGATGGGTGTGATAAATGGTGCAAAGACCTTCGTTTTTTTAGGTTTAAAGTATATACTCGAATGAAAGATTAACTAGAATTTCTTTTGTATTACATTTTGTTAGGTATAGGTACAAAGTATATACAGTTTGCCAATTGTAGAGTTGAGTTTTGTATTACAATTTTTGTCTGTAATTAATTTATAATTTGAGTGATTGATCTGTAGAATATTTATACATTTATTTACATGTAATAATTTTTCGAGTGCAAGCACTTTTACAGCACATTTTAATTAGCAACAGAAGCATCACCTAGTTAACACATCTAATTACTAACTTGCTAACACGTCTAATTGCAAGTCTGTTATATTTGGCATGTAATTTTGAATGGTAGTTAATATTGGCGGCTATTTCAAAATTGAAATATTTAATATTATAATCTGAAATTTAAAATATTTAGGACAAAAATTGGCGGGTACAAGTTAATACGGGACACGACTAATTAGGTTTTCAAATTGCCCAAGAACACGTCTAATTCTTACTAGCAACACGACTAATTACACTAGCGGAACACATCAAAATGGATTTTGACCACGTCTAATTGAAGTAATGGAACACGTCTAATTGACCTAACGGACCACGTCTAATTGAGATAACGGAACACGTCTAATTAACACCCATCTAACCTCTGTTGAACACGTCTATTTGTTGAAATTCAACACGTCTAAATGAGTTTATTAGACCGGTGCAAGGAACCGCACTAATTGACAATATCAATTAGTGATGTGCCATTTAGACGTGTCATTCAACACGTCTAATAAGCCTTTTCCACACTACTAAATAAGTCGTTCTATAGTAGTGAAATCATTGCGAAATGCGCACCAAAGAATGGTTTGTTAATTAGTGACACATCATGATAGTCCATAAGTATCATGACAAAGAGTCATTGTGTATCATTGCGCGAAGGTGAATGGCACAAAATTAGTTACCTCCAAACGTTTAGGCATGTAACTATGCCCATAATTAGTAGGCATGCAATGATAACGTAAAAATAAAGACGTCTTTACATAGAGAAAATAATTAAGATGGACAATCGTAACTAAGCAAATTTATTCCACCATCAATCCCCTTTTTTAAGGATTTTTTTTTTAAATAGTAATTTTAATCAGATTACTTGTAAAAATAGAAATTTTTTTTTTACATAAATGGTAAAACCGAAGTTTGAAACTTCGGTTTTGCCAAATTCGAAGTTTCAAACTTCGATTTTGCTTCAGATTGTCAGGAAAACCCTAAACCGAAGTTTGAAACTTCGATTTTGGCCAAATTCAAAGTTTCAAACTTCGGTTTTGTATCTGCAGTATTTAAACCCTAATTAACTTATTAACGCTTAGATTTGATACGTTATTTTATAGTTATTTACGCTACTATTATCTTAAATTCAATAGCAACATTACAAACAATAAAATATTCATAGTAGTAATATGCATATACAATTTTTTTGAACAACACTATTATTAATAACAATAACACGGTTACATTTTTTTGAAAGAAAAAATACATAACTAAAAACAGCACATATAAATTTAACACATGATTAAATTAGATGCAAGGGAAGAGGTTGATTTTTCACAATTGCTTCGTTTTTGATTAAATTTCATTCCTCTTCCTGGCAAAGATGCTCGAATTTTCCTTTAGCTTCATTCCAAAACATCAAGCCCGAGTGTTCTACCGAAGCATTTTCTTTGATCCACCCAAACACCTTTGAAATTGTCATCTGACTAACATCGACATTTTAAAAGTACTTATATTTGTACCCAGAGTAAAGCGTGAATCGTGGTGAAAACTTACCATTCCAATAGAAATTAATCTGAACAAGAATTGGTGACATGTTTACAATTTTAATTGTTGTTTGGAGAAGAGAGTGATACATCTGTTTCTTCTAATAGATGTCGGTTTATATAGAGTAGTTTAAAATTGATAAACCCGCATTTCAGAATCCAGTTTCAGTAAAAGCTGACGAACAGTAAAAGGTAATAGTAAAAGGTAACAGTAACATATCCTTAATTGCTTTTTATGACATGTCTAGTACCTGACAAACCGAAGTTTCAAACACCGGTTTTAAATGCTTTTTCTGAAAGGTCTGGAACCGAACTTTAAAACTTCGGATTACTTGTAGATATACGCTTATAAAAGTGAATTTTGATTGTTTCATAAACACATAACAAAAATGGATCCGAAATACGTTTCAATTGACGTGTATCATGGTTGTGATTTTGAATGGAATGATGAAAAAATGGAACTCTCTAAAGGGCATAAAATGACGTTTGATAACGTAGATGTTCGTGGCTTTAATATGGAGAAGTTGATAGAGTTCCTTCGAGAAAAACAACCAGAGAATCCAACATCAATGGACATTTACTATTACAAATCAGGAGTTGTTGAACCCGAAGCAATGTGCTATGATGAAGAATGGTATAGATTAGTAGGAAAAGCGTGTATACTTTCAAAAAAAATTGAGTTGTATGTTTTATTTGGAGTTTTTGAAGACGCACTTGAGTTCGATACGATGTATGATAGTCATGGTGAATACTCTGATGAACCTAGACCTTTTATAAATTAAAGTTACTTGTAATAGATTAGTAACGTGCAATTTAATTATTTCAACAACACTTTTTATTCATGGACATAAATAACGATTACAACAAACATAGTACAGCAAATTAATACTAAAAACCTATGGCAATCTAGTAGTTGGACAGGTATTTCTGTTGTGACCTTCAGCCCTGCATATACCACACTTTGGTTTTTGCTTTTCACGTTCATCCATCTGGTTCTTAATACATTTTGATTTCTTCCTCCCCCCCGTGCTTAATCATTCTTGATGGATCGGCCATAATGTCCCATTCTATAGGTGCCCAGTAACTCGTGTCCCTTAGTGGATTAAAATGATGGCTATATTGCTCTCCTCATACGGTAGTTGTGTACATTTTACTAATGCATTTATTTATATCCTCGTTTAGATGCATATATTTATATCCTCATTTAGATAGTTCCACTTCCTCTTCTCTACCTTCGTCATCAGAAACATTCTCTTCAACGCTATAATCAGAAACTGTATCGTCGCTTCTAGTTGACATACCATCATCTGAGTCTACTACATTTTGTTCTTCATCTCTTCGTTCTTGTTCATCATCAACAACTGTTGAATGGTTGTGAGATGTTGATGGACCAACTTCCAAAGTTTGAATAAGATCCATAAAACCTGAACTTTGTGTGGTTGGAAAAACTTTCTCAAACTGAATTTCAGTTTGAGCCTCGTAACTTGGATCATTCTGAGAAAAAAAATATATAGTTTCCAAAGTGTTATCGTTAGTAAGTTCATTTTTCCATTCATTTCCATTAAAAAGAACCCACAAGATCATTTTCAACGTGTGTGATCTTTGATTCGCCCCTACATAATTATACGCCATTTGGTTTAACTGCATACAGTTAACCTTGGTGTTCAACACAAAACTCCTTCTAATTGTTGTGTTATCACCAGTAAGCCAACCATTTTGAAATGAAATTTGGCCTCCTCAAAGAAAATGAGCCATAAATGGACGAATTATAGACATTTTTGTAATTGTTGATGTATGAAACTGATTTTGATTTGTTTGAATTGTGTTCTTGGTGATGTTTGTGTTTGAAACTGACTTTAATATGTTTGAATTTTGTTCTTGGTGGTGATGTTTGTGTTTGAGTATCAGATAATGGGGTTATAAATAAATGTAAAAAGATGATAAATCAGATTTTGACAAGATAGGGTTGCAGATTCAGTCCATTATTAACTGTAGGTGAAGCAGACTGCAAAATCGAAGTTTGAAACTTCGATTTTACTGTTTACCTACAAAACCGAAGTTTCAAACTTCGGTTTAGGGTTTTCCTGACAATCTGAAGCAAAACCGAAGTTTAAAACTTCGGATTTGGTAAAATCGAAGTTTCAAACTTCGATTTTACCATTTATGTAAAAAAAAAAAAAAAAAAACTATTTTTGCAACTAAACTGATTAAAATTACTATTAAAAAAAAAAACCTTTTTTAAGAGATCATGTTATCTAATTGATTCAGATAATCTATTATTATAAATTACATACACAAACACAAAAAAGCAATAACCTTATAACCTTAAAAGAAAAATTAATTTAAAAATATATATATAGCGGTGCTAGTTTATTGAGAAGAAGGTGAAAAAATAGCGCTCCTATTCGGTTAAAAAGTCCTCAAAAAGTTCTATTTGTGGTATAGTATTTCACAAGAAATACTTAATAAATTGACTTTAGATATTGAGAATGATATATTAGAAAGTATAATTATTGAATGATATATATTTGAGTTTAAAATACTCTGTTACGGTTTTGAGATTTTTTTATGTTGATAATTTTTAGTATTATGTTTTTATATATATATATATATATATATATATATATATATATATATATATATATATATATATATATATATATATATATATATATATATATATATATATATATTGGTAGGATCAAGAGGGAAGTAACCATTCGGGGGGAAGCGGGGGAAGCAAATTTTTTTTTTCCCAATTTTTGAAAAAACTTTGTTCACGAACATTATAGATGAGATGAAAATATGAACATTTAGTAGAGACACTTTGTGATAAATGTTTTTATTTTGGCGGAAAAACGCTCGAAGAAGTAATATATAACAATTATCGTGTTTTTCGAGCGTATTTTGAGGTTTTAGCTATTGGGGTTTAGATATTAGGGTTTAGATATTAGGGTTTATAGGGTTTAGATATTAGGGTTTAGAAATTTAGGCTTTAGGGTTTAGATTTAGGATTTAGATTTAGTTTTTAACACGAACGGTTTAGAGTTTAGGGTTTAGGGTTTAGGGTTTGGTGTTTTGGGTTTATGGAATAAACTCAAAACACCAAACCCTAAACCCTAAACCCTAAACTCTAACTCGGGCTAAATTTTACTTCACAAAACATGAAGAAAAAAAACGTTCATATTTGTCACGAACAATATTATCTTGAATGTTATTTTTGTCGATCGTTTTCCCGCCTAAATAATAACATTCATCACGAGTGTCTCTTCTAAATGTTCATATTTTCGTGTGATCTTGATGCCGGAAAAAAAAAATTCAAAAAAAACGAAAAAAAAAAATTTTGCTTCCCCCGCTTCCCTCCGATTGGTTACTTCCCCATTGATCCTGCCCCTATATATATATATATATATATATATATATATATATATATATATATATATATATATATATATATATATATATATATATATATATATATATTAAATAAAAAGGTTAACGTTAATAAGTGGCAACTTTTATTTTTGCACGGGTCTTGTCGGAGATACAACGTGTACAAAGTTGTCATGGTCGATTGTACTACGGAACGAACTATCTGTCCTTTCCAAAATAATGGGTTCGAATAGTAGATCGAATAATGTAGTGGTACCAATTAAAGGTGTTTTGGTTTTGCATAAAAACGGAAACCCCATGTGACCGGTTAACGAAACGGGGAAGGTGATGACTGATGAGCTGTTTACATTTCATCAATCGCATTATATTATTATTATTATTATTATTATTATTATTATTATTATTATTATTATTATAATATAAGAAAATTGTTTCAAAATGCATTGAACTTTCACTAAAATCCTATTATATACATTCAACTTTTAGAATTTCTATTATATGCATCCAACTTTCAAATCTGTACTATTGTATGCAAGTCATGTGCTATTGTATCAGGTTACTAACGTTAATTTTTTAACGCAATTAGTCTCTTAACAGAATGAATGTTAGTTTTCATTAATATTACTCATGTGCTAAACATGTGAGGGTAATTTCTCATCCTAACATTCCCTTTATCTTCATCTTCATCTCAAAAAAAAATAAGAACTCTAATTTTATAACCCTAAATCAATATCCATCTTTTAACTTTTAATAATCCACATTTGTTTTCTACAAAACTGAAAAACTCAGTGTCATAAACTTAAATCCAAAACTCAGTTACATTCTTTAATTCATAAAAATAAACACTAAAAACTCACTTCGAAATGTGAGTCACAGATTCATAAACACAAACACTACAAAATGTATAAAATTCAAAGTCAGTTCCAATCGAGCTACAGTTTCAAAATCTCATTCTTTTTCTTTCTTTCTAATAAACAATAGTGTTAACGCCCATATGGCCATATTTTGTGTTAATCTCGTTCTTTTTTTTTCTTTTCAAAATAAGAATCTCAAATCATTCAATTTAAAACTCCTCAGATCTTGGTACTCGTAATCGCCATCTGGTTTTCCTTACAGAACTCACCGGAGAAGAGAAACCATTTCTGACGACGGTGGTGACCAAAGACGAAATGGACGCAGTACTTGTCGGAGTAGATCTGAGATATCTATGAATTCATCTCCAAGCTTTCATATTCTTCAATCTTTCTAACCAAACCCACGAGTTTTGTAATTAACTTTTTAACTCATGGATTTTGTAACTATTTTTTTGTTATTTAGCTTTAGAAATCGTACAAAAATCTTCAACGAATAACTTAACATATATCATTTATATGGAATTGATATGAAAATATTTTTTGATTTGAATCTGTATAGTTTGATTTGCAAATGACTTGTAACTAGTCCGGGCCGGCCCCCGCGATGCGGCGGGGGATTTCGGCCGGCGTATTCATATTTAACGCAGTTTTATTTATTTACATAAGGGAAAACGGCTCATGTGTTATGCGTCGTTGTTGGTGTCGTCGTCTTTAATGTTTTTTAAAATCTGTCCGGTTCGAACGTAGTTAGTTTCGTTTTGTTGATAAAATTATTTCGAGCCTAACGGTGCTTCGCGGCGAGCAGGAAGATACGGGCTGTCATTGTGTTTAGTGTTTTTTAAAAAGTGTCCGCTTCGAACATAGGTAGTATCGTTTTGTTCGTAAAATTATTTCGAGTCTGACGGTGCTGTGGGAAAAATTTAACTCGCGGATAGTGGGAAGATACGGGCTGTCGTTGTTTTAGCGTTTTTAAAAAAATATGCGTTTTGAACGTAGTTAGTTTCATTTTGTTCATAAAAATATTTCGGATTTAACGGTGTGGTCGGTGAAATTTAACTCGGAGCTAGGAGGAAGATACGGGCTGTCGAAGTGGTTGGGTGGAGTTTTTATTTTAATTTAGAAAATTTACGGTTTAACCCCTGAAATTTGGTGTATTTTCTGTAAGTTGGTTCTAGTTGAGGGAGCTAATTGAACAATCCAAGTGTGAAAAGTGTAAGCTAATGTTGTCGTTTTTTAGTTGAGGAAACGACCAAAAACCTAATGGTTTTTAGTATGTAGATTGTTAATGTTAATGTTAATGTTAATGTTAATGTTAATTAATGTTAATTTGGGTATTGTTGATTTGGGGTTTAGTTGCAAGTTTGTTAAAAGATGAACGAAAAGGAAATGTGATTTAAAAGAGTGAAAACGGTAAAAAAAAAAAAAAAAAAAAAAAAAAAAAAAAAAAAAAAAAAAACTTCACATGCTTAGCACATGACTGATATTAACGAAAACTAACAGTCGTTATGTTAAGAGACCAACTTCGTCAAAAAGTTAACATTAGTAACCTGATACATGCTATATAAGTCATGGCTTGCATACAACAGTAAACATTTAAAAGTTGAATGCGTATAATAGGAGATATAAAAGTTAAATGCATACAATAAAATTTTAGTGAAAGTTCAATGCATTTTGAAACCATTTTTCCTGTAACATACAATATAATCATGTTGTGTTTGTTAACGAGTTTCTAATTCTGAGGATTGTTGGGCCGGAGCATGCGCGTTGGTAAATGTCAAAATACTTATTCTTTTTTTCCGAAAAAATAAAACATCACAAGTATTATTGCATCTTCCTATCTCTAGCTAAATGAATTTTTTTATTTTCAATTCCTTTTCAATATCAAAACTTTACCAAAAAACCGAAACCCTAACAGCCGCTCCAGGCGATTTTCTTTCAACGTTCAATCAGGCGGGATCAAACGCCAATTTCCACCACCATGCCTACACGCGACGATTACATTAACACGGAGAAGATCTCTACCACGATGTACGTTACGAATTTCCCTCACACTTTCGGTATCAATGATCTGCGGAATCTTTGCAAAGATTATGGAACGGTTTTAGATGTCTACATAGCACGGAAGTTATCAAAACAAGGGAGCAGAATTGCGTTTGTCAGATTTTTAAATGTGGAATCTGTTCGATCGCTTGCGCTTAAATTATCGGCTGTTTGGATTGGAAATTTTCATGTATTTGCCACTCAGGCCCGATTTAAACGTGAAGATTTGATCAATCGTTCAGGTAGATCCTCTGGTCAAGCAGGTATCCCATTCGTCCATCCATCTAGGGCCGATAATATAAAATAGTTTCCCCCGATTCAAGGTAAAACTTTTGCTTCTGCTGTGCACAGTAATGTGAAAATAGACCCTCCAAAGCATGTTGTTAACACGTTGTGCATTCATGATGACGAATTGGTGACGGGTTCAGATGCACAAAATATCTTGTTTGTTAAATTGCTTAACCCCGAACTAATACCTCTCATTAAAAGGATTTGGTTTGTGGAAGGATTTTCGGAGTTGAACATACATCACCTAGGGGGATCTTGGATTGATGTGGTATTTTCCAATGTCGACTCCTTAGAGAAGTTCAAGATCCATAAAAAAATTCAGTCGTATATTGAGGAATTCAAAGGATTCGACGAATTTTTTGTAGTGAAAGAACGTGCGGTATGGATTACAATTGAAGGTTTACCTGCGTGCGCATGGACAGAAGCTATTTACAGGAAGATTGCACTATTATTTGGATATAAAGCATTCTCTACAACGGCGGATGTTCAGGAGGGGTGTGGTAAAATGTGCTTGCTTACGAAAAGAATGGACTATATACATGACGTTATAAATGTGAAGGTTAAAAGTAACATGTACAAGGTGTTGGTGAGGGAAGTCTCGTCCTGGAATACTGTTGTTCAAGACCTGGAAGATGATGACTCTTCTGTTAATTCTGTTAGTAGTGCAGAAGAAGAATAAATCCTAAGTGACCAAGAAAGTGAGATATTAAAAAGTAAACGTGTTCTTTCTGGAGAAAAATCGAAAGAGAGTGGGAACAATGGTTCAAAAGTAGACAGCGTCATTGGAACTCATGTATCAGATACAGTGTTAGAAAAAAATGTGGAACACAATGAGGAGAATGTTAACAGCGGTGAAAAATCGGTGTCATCGTCGCCTTCTAAAGCCCCAGGTTTTAATGGCCAAATTTTCAACTCGCCGGCTGGAAACTCAAATAATGCAAGTAGCAGCAGTATGGAAAAGGTGATCAAAATGGGACAAATTCTTGGCTATAATTTAGATGGTCTCACAGATGCAAAGAAAAAGATTGTTTTAAGTATGTGAGGTTTTAATATGATATCATGAATTTATTATCCTTAAACATTGGTGGAGGGATGTCGTCTAGAGATAAACAAAAATGGGTGTACAATTTATGTCGGGAACATTCTATAGCTATTGTTGGTATCCAAGAAACGAAATTACACGATCTTAATCATTTTGATATTAAGGCAATGTGGGGCAATTATAACTTCAAAGTGGCATCTTCTAGTGCTCGGGGTCGTTCCGGAGGCATTCTCACGGTATGGGATCCCAACGTATTTATTAGCTCTAGAGTCATTTCTTTTCGCAATATTCTTATTGTTGAAGGTAGCTTCCCAGGGATCGATTCTAGAGTTTTCTTGCTGAACATTTATGCTCCGCAGGCGCTTGCACAGAAACGTATTCTCTGGAATTTTATCTCTGTTTTTATGCAAAACAACGGGGGTGAATACATTATTTTCGGTGATTTTAATTGCGTTCATTTTTCTCATGAAAGAATAGGGGTTAACTTTAATGCTTCCGAAACTGATGAGTTCAACGAGTTCATCTCAGATTGTAACCTGATCGATGTGCCTTTGGGTGGGCGTTCTTTTACAAGGGCAAACAAGGCTTTTACTAAACGATCTTTGATTGATCGCTTCCTTGTGTCTAACGGTATTTTGAACGTTTTTCCTCGCTCACAGGTATCATTCTCTCAAATATTTGGTCGGATCATTGCCCGATCGTGCTTAAAAATGAATTGGTTGATTATGGTCCTATTCCTTTTAAACTTTTTAACTCTTGGTTTAAAATAGAGGGATTTGATGATGTTGTGACTAAGTCGTGGCAGGATACAAACCAAAATTGGAGTTCCAATCCTCAAATAAGGTTCAAAGAAAAACTGAAAAATGTCAAGATGGCTCTGAAAAGTTGGCATAAAGACTATCAAATAGGCGCAAGGATGCAAAAAACCGTTTTAAAAAATCGGTTGAAGGAGTTTGATGATCAAATTGAGGTAGGGATCAATTCGAGTAATGTAGTAAACGAAAGAGCATCGGTTATAAAGGATCTCGCTGCCCTGGAAGAGTTGGACACTATGAATCTAGCGCAAAAAAAACAGAAAATTGATTCACGCTCTAGGTGACGAGAATACAAGTTTTTTCCATTCGGCGATAAATAGAAAAAGAAAAAAGTTACAAGTGGCGGGTGTTATGAAAGATGGGGTATGGTGCACTGATCCTACAATGGTAAAAAATGTGTTTCTTGAGTTTTTCATCAACAAATTCAAGCCTACAGATCACGACTTCATTGCTTCGCCGAGTCGTCATATTCCGCAGATTAATGTTTCTAAAGCTACTTATTTGGCTTCGGATTTTACAGAGGAGGAAATAAAAGAGGCGGTCTGGGCTTGCGGTAGTGACAAGGCTCCAGGCCCGGACGGTTTCTCCTTTAAATTCGTGAAACATTTTTGGGATACAATTAAATGTGATTTACTTGCTTCGGTTTTTGACTTTCAGGACACAGGTACAATTCGAAAAGGATGTAATTCATCGTTTTTTTCTCTCATCCCAAAGAAAATAAAATCCCGCTCATGTTCAAGAATACCGCCCGATAAGCCTAATTGGTATCCAGTATAAAATCATCTCTAAGATTCTTGCTAATAGAATGGCTTTGATAATTGATGATGTTATCGGTTCAGAACAATCGGCTTTCATAAAAGGTAGGCAAATCTTAGAGGGTCCTCTTATGGTTAACGAAGTAGTGGATTGGTGCAAAAGAAAAAAAAACAGCAATATTTTTTAAGGTTGACTTTGATAAGGCGTTTGATTCGATTCATTGGGATTATGTTATCTCCATGCTTCACTTTATGGGCTTTCCTCCTCGCTGGATTACTTGGATAAAGGCATGTCTTTTTTCTTCAAAGGCATCTATTTTAGTTAATGGTAGCCCTTCTTCAGAGTTTCAGATTGGTAGAGGCCTAAGACAAGGTGATCCGCTGTCGCCTTTTCTCTTCATTATTGGTATGGAAGGTTTGAAAGCGGCGATTAATGATGCTATCAATGCGATCTTATACTCTCCTATTCGGGTTGGTAAAAGAGAGAACACGAGAAAAGTGGCCATTTGCATGTATGCGGATGATGTTTTATTTATGGGAGAATGGTCGCAAGTGAATGCGTCTAATCTTATAATCATTCTTGAATGCTTCTTCCGAGTTTCTGGTTTAAAAATAAACCTTCTAAAATCGCAACTTTATGGTGTCGGGGTAAGTGCATCAGAGGTTGGAAATATAGCTAATTTCATGGGTTGTGCGCACTCTGTTTTACCTATTCATCATCTCAGATTACCTATCGGTCATAACATGGCAAGATTAGCGAGCTGGAATTATGTTATTGATAAAGCGAAGAAACGACTTGCCTCGTGGAAAGCAAATATGATCTCTATGGGAGGTAGACTTACGCTCTTAAAATCAGTTTTAGGGGCTATTGGTACTTATTATATGTCACTTTTTAAAGCTCTTGTAAAGGTTATAAACAAGCTAGAGTCGTTGAGAGCGAATTTTTTTTGGGGCGGGAAAGAAGAAGCTAAAAAAATCCATTGGATAAAGTGGAGATTGGCTATGAATCCTATCGAAAAAGGAGGCCTGGGTGTTGCTAGTTTAAAATCCCTAAACTTGGCTCTTGTATCAAAATGGAGATGGAGGTTCTTGTATAATTCAAATGCAACCTGGGCAAAAACAATAAAGGCAATTCATGGTGTAAGTATTGGTGGTGAGGTTCCATGCGCCAATAATGCAACAGGAGTATGGAGTGGCATAAAAAAGTGTATTGATCAGGTAAATGCAACGCAAGCTCTTGTCGGAAGTAACTTACGAATGTGTATCGGTAACGGTCACAACACGAATTTTTGGTTCGACCCATGGCATGATGGTATTCCATTAGCGACTTCTTTCCCTCGTTTGTTTAATCTCGAATCAGATAAATTTTGCAAAGTTATTGATAGAGTGAATAAGCCAATTGATAACATTAATTGGCGCAGACTGCCTCGTGGGGGTGCAGAATTGGTTCAGTTTCAAGCGTTCATGAATATCATTTCGCAGGTTCAGCTTGTTAGTGAGCAAGATCAATGGTGCTGGGATGGCTTTGATTTCGGTTCTTACAATGTGGTTCAAGCTCGTAAGATGATTGACAAGTTAGACCATGCTACTTTTACAATCCCTACATTTTGGTGCAAGTACATTCCCATAAATATCAACGTGTTCATATGGAGATTCAGGCTCCATCGTCTCCCTACTCGCCTCAACCTATTAGAGAAAGGGTTGGATTTTGATAATGGGTCATGCAGTATTTGCTCAAATGGGTTGGAAGATGACTTACATATATTCGCAACATGTGATTTAGCCAAGCTAATTTGGAGGCGAGTGGGTTTATGGATTAATTTTGACATTCCTTCTTGGTCCTCGTTAGACGGTATATGGTCTTGGGTGGATGGTGTTCCTATAAATGAAAAACAAAGAATTATTGTTCGGGTGATCATCGTCTCGTCTCTTTGGACCATATGGAGGCTTCGGAACAGTATTGTTTTTCAAGACTCAAAATTTCGAAAGAGTCATGTATTCGATTCTATCGTTGCTTCTAGCTTTAATTGGTTGTATGCTAGGTTTAAAAAGAGTAGAGTGAACTGGACGGTGTGGTTACAAGACCCGCTAAACGCTATGTAATCTCCTTTTTGCCTCTAGCTTCTCGCTAGTGGTCTTTTAATTTATTTTTTTGCTGCTGTTCGAAAAAAAGCTAAATGAATTTTTAATGGGGCATTATGTAATATGAATGCTCCGCATCAGAATACTACTTTTTATAAAACGAAGATTTGGTATTTAAAATTTTACATTCAAATCGAATTGTGATGCATTTACTTTTCATTTAGTACGTATTATTATTATTATTATTATTATTATTATTATTATTATTATTATTATTATTATTATTATTATTATTATTATTATTATTATTATTATTATTATTATTATTAGATAAATGATAAATGTATATAAATTAATTATATATTTATGACTAGTCATTGCCATAAAATTTGAGTCAAATGGGTCAAGTTTTCGAGTTGATTGGGTCTTGAAAAAATTAAGTTTGTCAATGTCAACCAAAATAATAAATAAATAAATAAACAAAAAAATTTCAATGAATTTTACTTTAACATATTGAGTCTTATACAAAATATTAAAAAACGGGTCAAATCGGTATCAAATTCTAAAATTCAATAAATAGTGACAGGTCTAATCAGTGTTGTAAAAGTCGACCGACTTGGCCGAAGCGTCGGCCGATGCGTCGTTTTTTTGGGTTCTCCGTCCCGTTTTTTCTGAAAACGACTCAAAAAATGGTCAAAGCTAAAAGTTCGGTAAAAGACGGCCAAAAACGGTCAAAATCATTCAAATTTTCGTCAAGATGTGATATGTTTTAAAATTAGGGTTTGTTTTCATTTTTTGGACCGCTCTTTTCTCTGTGTCCTTACTGCTTATGTACTCGATAACATTAATTAAGTTTGAAGTTTGATTGTATTTAAATTCAAGTTCTTATTTAAGAAATTTATGGTACAGAATCAACTATTTTATACATATATAAATATATATTTAAGAAATTATCAATAACGTCAACGTTGGTCAACGACCGATACGTCCCCGATGCTTCCCCGACTCTGCCGACGCGTCCTTTTTAGGTCTCGACCGATGCGTCCCCGAATCGCGACTTTTACAACCTTGGGTCTAATAGGTCGAGGATAACAACTCCGTAAATGGTTTATTAGAGCATTTATTGTTATATCAATTAGTATATAGGTAAATTATTAAGTATATTAATATTTATATATATACATATAATAAAATATTAAATATTAATAAAAATTAAAACAATATAATAAATGTAAAAAATCAATTGTAAAAGTATATGACATGTTTAGAACTGTTTGAGCCATTTGACTCATTACGCGTTTCGACATGTTACCCAAACCGACCATATACGACCCATTTGAACCCGTTTATAAATTTTTGCCCATTTGACCCATAGCCTATTTCAAACCAAAACCATTTTGACACATTACCTAAACCGACTCAACCTGACCCGTTTACCAGGTATAAATAACATTAATACTAAAATTATATAAGCAAAGTCGATATTAAGATGGAATATTTGTGTTTTGCAATTAATTTAACAGAGTTTTAAAACTTAAATATGATATGTTTAAATGTTGTCTCACGGCTACATTTAAAATTCTCCTCATTATTATTATTGAAATTAAATTGTACTTTCTATTTACGTTTCAATTTTATTGTCTTAGTTTTTGTTTACTGGTTTGCATTTGTATTTCCTTTTTCGTTTGAATATTGGCTCATTTCGCTTATGTTGTTCGTTTGTAAGTTCTTTTCATTTTGATGAAAGACCCTCCTTATATCTTATTATATTCATTTTTTGTAAGAGCACTTTTATCGATTATGTCGTTGGGCCCGTCGTTGACCGCACCGTTGTTTGGTGCCGATATTAGCACCTCGCACATGATCCGTCGTTTATCAACCGTGCCTACGTATTTTCGTTGGATGATAAAGTGGAACACAGACGAAAGTTCAAACGGCTCATTTTTGTTTTTTGTTTTATTTTTTCAACGGCTATATTTGTTTTTTGTTTTTTATTTTATACACTCAACTACTATCTCTTTTTCACCAACATTCAACTCTCATCTTTCATCAAACTTCATCTGAACTTCATCATCTCCATCAACTTCATCACCATGTCTTCCAACAAAAAAAATTAAAAACAAAAACAATAAAATACTACCATCGATGAAGATATGTAGCAGTCGGTCCTCCAAAACACGCTTCATCAAGCTCAACACTCTCACCCAAACGTGCAACATCAAGCTCGATTGAACATGAAACATCAATCTCCCATGGGCTCGTTATCTAACACGCAATATACTCCTTATCTTGTACTAAACAATTGGCCCGTGAAGCCATTTTCCTAACCTCATTACATCAATAACCTGCAATATCAACCTCAACCAACTCAATATAACCAACCTCAAACACCTCAATATAACCAACCTCAAAGTCCCTACATACCGATGTTTGGAACACCACCCGAAGAAGACGAACCCGACGAAGTTCAAGAAACACAACCCGAAGTTGAGCATGTAGAAGAAACAGAAGATGTAGTCACGGCCAAAAAAGGAAAAGGGGTGAAGGTTTTGTGGTCAGACGAGGAAAGTAGGATTTTGGCCAAGTGTTAGATACGCGCTACTCTAAATCCCGAAGTCGGAAACTCCCAAACACATAGCTTTTTTGGGGGGGGGAGCATCCGAGAAGATTACAACTCTCAAGTAAGGGAACAAAGGCGTATGGATAAAATAACGGGCAAGTGGAGCAAGATGAACAAAGATATCAAGTTGTTTATCGGTCTTTATAATAAACTTGTTAACCACTGGCCAAGTGGTAACAACGACGCGAATATCATTGTGCAAGTTAAGAAGGCATTTCGTGATCAACAAAAGAGATCCTTCGTGTACGAAGAAGCATGGAGGGTTGTTGGTCCCTTGATAAACAACAGGAGTATTGTAGAGGGGGAGTGAATACAATTCTTTTTAATTAACTTAACAGTTAAACACAATTTAGTATTCAAGCAAGTAAATTAAATAGAGTCAAAGATAATTTTTCAACGATTATTCTTTATTGATTAAATCACAAAGAATTACAACTATCCTTGGCGGAATGATAGTTGGTTGATACAGATTTACCTAAGTATAGCTACAGAGAGTGTTCTAAGCTATTACACGTTTTGGGACTCTAAATAAACAAACCCACACCACCCTGTAACAAACCGACTTCATAAACTCAAAACGCGTACCAAAAAAAATTTTTTGTATGTCAGTGCATCTGGACGGCGTCCAGAATCCTGGACGGCGTCCAGCTCAGAAATGTGGGACGGCGTCCAAAAATTTGGGACGGCGTCCAGCTCTAACAACTGGGACGGCGTCCAGGCAATTGGGACGGCGTCCCAATGGCCTTCCAGCTACTGATCACGGGTCCAACTCACACGAGCGGAAAACCCGCTTCCCGACACTTTCAAACGAAAACCTTTTTACCACAAGTCAATATAAGTGAAACTAAGAGATTTTAATCATCAAATCAAGTTTTACATCATCGGGCCCACATCGCCCATTTTACGAGTTTCGTTCAAAAATAAAAGTTTCGACCCAATATAAGTTTAAGTTCCAAACGACACTAGAGCATGGTGTTTGGGGTTAAACTACCCAATCTCGGCCGAACTCCAAAAGCTAACACCCAAAAGCATCCCCTAACAAAACAAGTGGGAGATCACTAATCCAATTGAACGCTCTTACCCTTGTCAACGCCCGAGCCTATAAAAAAGGTAAACAACGAGAGGGTAAGCAAAGCTTAGTGAATGCAATAATTATACGAATACATATATAATTATACCTACTTGCATACACTTACACAACCGCAAACATGCTAGCAAACAACATTAGCTTATCGTCGCAATAACAAGCTATAATTCACCAATACCCCCAAGCTAGCATAACATCCGCATATAAATATAACTCGAATAATATAATATGCTTACAACACAAATAACCATGGTTAACCAATAGTACAAGGGAACGGCGCTCGCGAAAACGCCATCGGTGTTCATAACATCCGTTAGGGCACTTAACACCTCACACCACTAACCCCTAGGGTGGCACCTTAACACCTCGGCACATCACCCCGAGTGGCATCTTAACACCTCGATGCATCACTCATTATTTTACGGAGTGGTGTCTTAACACCTCGACACTACACTCCTAGGTGGCATCTTAACACCTCGATGCTACACCTGATGTCGAACGAGGTGTATATAAAATAGCTTATATTTTACTAGGAAATACTATTAAATACGATACAATTTTACACAAGATATTTATTTATTTATAGAATGGATATACTTAAACCTTGCTACAACACTTATAGGCAGTGTACCTAATCGTACAGTAGTGTAGTTTTTAGTAAGTCCGGTTCGTTCCACAGGGAAATCTTTAAACAAAGCTCAACGCTATATTAGTTTACTTTTATAAAAATACAAATATATATATAAGTAATATTATTATTATAAAGGGGGGTTTTTACCGTTTAATGACCGGTTTGTCGATTTTAAAACTTTAGTCGCAGTTAAAACCTAATGTAAAATATTAAATAAATACAAGACTTTAAATTAAAGCGTAAAGTAAATAACGATAATGAAATTGCGAATAATAAAAATGCGATAAAATTAAATTGCGATAATTAAAAAGTACGATAATTAAAAGTGCGATAAAATAAAATAACAATAAATAAAAGTGCGATAATTAGAAGTGCAATTAAATATAAAATAAAGGAAATTAAATATGAAATAAAAGAATTATGCTTATTTAAACTTCCGTAATCATGATGTTTGACGTGTTGATTTTAGTTTTATGCCCATGGGTTAATTGTCCTTTGTCCTGGATTATTCAATATGTCCGTCTGGTTTTTGTCCATAACAGTCCATCAGTCATAAATATAAATTGCAAGTGTCCTTGTCAAATTATTATTATACCCGAAGATAAATATTCCAACTAATTGGGGATTCGAATTGTAACAAGGTTTTAATACTTTGTTTAATGAATACACCAGGTTATCGACTGCGTGTAAACCAAGGTTTTACTACTTTGTTAACAATTACACCAATTACCCTTGAATGTAATTTCACCCCTGTTTTAATTATTCTAGTGGCTATTAATCCATTCCCGTGTCCGGTTAAATGAACGATTATTCGTACATATAAATACCCCGCCCATCGTGTCCGATCGAGTGTATATGGTAATTTATAGGGACGCCCAATTGTAAATCTTTATATTAACATTAACAAACTTTCATTTAGTTAAACAAATATAAAGCCCATTAATAGCCCATAGTCTAGTTTCCACAAGTGTCGTTCTTTTGTCCAAACCCCAATTATGGTACAAAGCCCAATTACCCAATTTTAGTAATTAGCCCAACATCATGATTACTTCGTTTTAAACAAGCATAATAATAACTTAGCTACGAGACATTAATATAAAAAGGTTGAACATAACTTACAATGATTAAAAATAGCGTAGCGTTACACGGACAGAATTTCGACTTACACCCTTACAACATTCGCTAACATACCCTTATTATTAGAATTATAATTAAAATTAAAATATAAATTATAAATATAAATATATTACGTATATATTGAGAGAGAGATTGAGAAATAAGATGATAAATTCGATCAGAATTCGGTTGGCTTTATAGCCAGAAGTGAAATTTGGGGCTCCGCGACTCGCGGCAAAATGCCCCTCAAACTCCGCGAGTCGCGGAGAGGTATTTACAATTCACTCCCTTGGAGTTTCCTGCTGCCGACGGTTTTTATTATATATATATAATATATATATAATTAATATAATTAATTATATATTATATTATATTTATATACATAGTTAACTTGTAATTTTTAGTCCGTTGCGTCGAGCGTTAAGAGTTGACTCTAGTCCCGGTTCCGGATTTTCGAACGTCCTTGCGTACAATTTAATATCTTGTACTTTGCGTTTTGAATCTTGTACTTCTGTGATTTCGAGACGTTTCTTATCAATAATTGGAACCTTTTTGATTGTCTTTTGTACTTTTGAGCTTTTTGGTCGTTTGCGTCTTCAATTCGTCGAATCTGTCTTTTGTCTTCACCTTTTATTATTTAAACGAATATCACTTGTAAATAGAACAATTGCAACTAAAAGCTTGTCTTTCTTGAGGAATAATGCTATGAAATATATGTTCGTTTTTAGCATTATCAAATATTCCCACACTTGAGCGTTGCTTGTCCTCAAGCAATATCGTCTTGAAATACTAGAATCACTTCTTTATTCTTCACACTTTGTACATCAGTGATTTCTATACGGCGGTATAAACAATGGTAGTAACGATATGGTTTACAGTCCCACATGACTATAAAAATTTAGATCCATTAAGGAAATTGGATCTTTATGAAAACATTTGATCTTTTGAAAATTAAATCTAGTTTTTCCCCTAGATAAGTTTTCCGGAATAACCCTTTACCGGTGTTTGCAAAATATTTTTGTGGGTTTGGTGGGTTTCAGATTTGAAAATTTTAGCTCAAAACTTGCGGTTTTGTGTCACCCACTTGCTAACCTTGTATTTGGAAAGCAACACGTCCAGTTTACTTGTTCCGTATATTACCTTTCGGCAAACTACCGTCCGGTTGTAAAGGAAAGCGTTGAACAAGCAACTGTTTAAGGCAATGTCCCGTGACATGCTTTTGATTATGGTCTATAACGTGTCGGACGCAATTACTATCCTTGGTAGGAGCAATAGTAAAGCTCACCCTTATAATTTGTCGGTCTGGCACAAGGTCCTGTCTTTGACCATGCTATGCAACCACCGTTCTTACGGTTGACACCCGATTTAGTTCAGGTGACCTAATGAATTCCAGGTGAATTCCTAGGATTTTACGTTCAATCGTAATGAACGCATTGAAAATAGGGTTTTCAGAAAACAAATCGGTTTGTAATTTTGATCAAAATATTTTCTCGTTTAAGCTCGAGCTTAGATATCATCGAATTCCATGAGTTTGAATTCTCAATCTTTAAGGTCAATCTCTAGGATTGAGTAATATCAGGCTTAAAAGCTGATTTTTGATCTTTAAGGAGATTATCCTTTCTGGGGATCTGATTCATTAGTCTTATCCAGCTAATTTGCACGGTGCCTCCCCATTGTACGAGATAAATCCTTCTCATGGTTAGGATAAATCTGACCACTTGGCCACCCTGTTTAATGCTGAGGTCCGTGGATTTCCTGCTGATTTTAGTGATGACTTTTCTAGATTTTTCGTCAACCTACAGCTGGTCTGAACGACAACTTCATGACCTAAATCAAGAAGCGCGTGTCCTTTTCGGAAGACTTTACTTCCTTTTAATGATGGAATTGATTCATCGTGTAGATCCATCTCTTCTTTTCTTTCATTGGGTAAAACAGTTTAGTTTAGTCCAAAGCAAAAGTATTTTCAGTTATTTGTTACAAATATATGTGGCATATGTTTAAAATAACTTGGTAAATTTTCCCACACTTGGCTTTTTATTTTTCTTTTTATCGTCCTCTATTCCATTTTAAATGAATTTTAACATTTTAGTTTGTTTCTCAATTTATGTCCTTTCCGAGGTAACAATAATTTCGGTGTTAAAACCTAGTTTTATCGTTCATAAATATGTATAAACATGATTTTGAATTCATTTAATTGAAAATTTTGAAAAATTTTACTAGAATTGGGTAGTCAGTATATAAGACTAGGGCTGTTCTTTTTTATCAGAGAGCACTAGATTCTAATACAACTACTGCTTTACTAGTATTTTTAATGGTAACCAAGTGTATAAAGTAAAAAATTTTAAAATCCGAAAGAATTTAATCCCTTCCCACACTTAAGATCTTGCAATGCCCTCATTTGCAAGAAATCAGTAACAATTTAAATTATTGAGGGTGATTAGTGTGAAAATGATTAAATTTTTACCAAAGTTTCCAAATATATTGGCGTTTGTTTGCTGAATGATAAATGGTGCACATCATTTGTTCATTCCGTCTTGTTGTTATTTCACATATATTTTGCATCTTGTCGTCAAAATTAGTTGCTTTTGCTGAACTTAATGCCAGTCTTTGAAAATGCGTTGTTTTACCCTGTTGTGTACATAAGATAAACTGCAAACATATATACATATTTTTGAAGTTTGGTTTATTACCCCACATTCAAAAATTATTAAAATCTAAGAATAAAAGTTAGATAATTATAAAAATGATTACAATATTAACAAAAGTATTAAACATATCAATAATTACAAATTACAAAATAATAAAACAAAATAAGTAAACTAAGGATGATATTGGTACCAATAGGGGTTCCACGCATAACCATAAGTGCTATAGAATGCTTCGGCAGGGTCATACGTAGGATATGGTGGCTGCATCTCTATCGACCAAGGAGGGAAGACGGGTTTCGGTGTAGGAATATAGTTTCTACCTATATGTTGGCAATGCGCTATGATCTGGTTCTGATGAACTTGCCAATCTTCAAATGCTCTCTGTCTAGCATTTTCGTATTCCTGAGAAGCTATAAACCTATGCATTTCTTGCATCTGGTTCCCCCCTCCTACATTACCTTGTTCCTGGTTTCTCTCTACCTGTGGATGTCTACCATTGTATCGTACTGCGGCGTTATTTCGCCGCTTCAAAACTTTCGCACCATGGTATACATTTAAACCTATAGTGTCGCGGGGTTCCGGCTCTTCTACTAATAATCCCCCCCGACTTATATCCACACCGAGATATTCACCAATCAAAGTAATAAAAATACCACCTCCTATTATGCTATGTGGACGCATCCCTCGAACCATAGCTGATAAATAATAACCCACACAATATGGTATACTTACAGCGCTGTGTGGGTCTCGAATACACATATGGTAAAACAAATCTTGTTCATTTACCTTTTCTTTGTTTTTACCCCTTTGTGTAATCGAATTAGCTAAAAACCTATGTATTACTCTTAATTCGGCTCTATCTATATCCAAATAAGAGTAGTTTCCCCCTTTGAAACGGTGGTGGCTTGTCATTTGACTCCACACACCGTGTGTATCAAAATTCTCATCTATTTTCCTACCGTTTAGTATCAATCCTCTACAATCGGCAGACGCTAATTCCTCAGGCGTATATATACGTAAAGCCTGAGCCATGTCCAGTAAAGACATGTGGCGCATCGAACCGCCTAACAAAAATCTAATAAAAGAACGATCGGTTAAACTAGCTACCCGATCATTCAACTCTATACTACATAACAACTCTTCACACCATACTTTATATACAGGTCTGCGTATGGTGAATAAACATATCCAGTCATTAAAAGAAGAATTACCATACCTCTGTACCAGTAATTCCCTAATTGGCCCGGCCAATTCTACAGCTTCCAAGGGTCCCCATTCTATGACCCTTGGTACCTCAACAACCTTGGAATGAAGAGTATGCAAACCCCGTTGATATTTTGGATAATCTATCCAAAGTCTGTCAAATCGCAGGTTCGGGTGCAACTGTTCCAAGTGCATATCTGAAAAGGTCATGACTGGATGAGGTACATCCTGCTTGTAGTAGTTATCTACCTCCTGTTGTTCCAAGTTCTCAGCAGGAGCATGGCGGGCTTGGGATGAAGATTCACCCCTTTCATTCTGCAAAACACATCAAACACAAATTTTGTGCATCCAAATATGCATTAGTGTCAGCAAAATCATCAATCAAAATAATTACAATGACATTATCAATTTATATCAAACTTAAGCTCATTTTCACATTTTTATCAAATCTACACTTTTTCAAATAAGCATATACGAAAATTTTCGCCAAGTTCATAAGCATTCAACTCAAATAACATGTCAAAATAATCATTACTAGCAAATAAACAAGTCTCAAATGGCATTATCTTTCAAAAATCAAGTTCATGAATTTTGGACTTGAAAAAGTCCACTTTAATTCTCAAAATCATGTTTAGGCTCAAAGTTTGGATCATTTAACTACCTAGACATGTTACACTACTCAATTTAGCAACAATTCATGACAAAAATTGGCCATAACCTGTTTATATCAAAAAGCCCCAAATTGCTCAAGAACACAAACCCTAGATTATTCAAAATTTGAAGTTTAAGGCTTCTAATCATGTTAATCAGCATCAATCTAGGTTATACAAGCATAATACATAAACAATTTAAGTCTAATTACACTAAAAAGCATCAAAATCAAATTGGGGAAAAATAGCTCAAGAACACTAAAATTCGAATTAAATGGTGTTTAGGTGTAGAAATTTACCGTTTTTCTTGAGTAGTTCTTAGATATCATCCTTCTCAACATGATTTTAGCAAAAAATTTGGTGATTAACGGTTAAAAATTGAGATTTTTGGGGGTGATTTTCGGGTTTTTTCGAGCTCTTCTTCGCAGTATTTTTCTGTGTTTTGTGTGTGTGGGAGTGACTGATCGTTTCAGCTGTTTTATTTTTTTTTCTGTAATTTGGTCCCTCCGCGAGTCGCGGAGGTTTGCACTGCAAACTCCGCGAGTCGCGGAGTTTACCCTTTTTTTTTTTTATTTTTTATTTTTTTTTTTATTTTTATAATCTTTAACTTATAAAACAATTAAGAAATTAATTTTAAAATTTTGTTTCCCTTGTTATTTAGGACGAGGTCGTTTCGGATCGATGTCCTAGTCCGTCCCTCGACAAAATTTTAAAATTTGTCTTTTTGTAGCGATTGTTTTAAAAGCTAAGATTTTTGGGTTTTTTAATGTTTTTGGCATACTTTAAATCAATAAGATTAAAAATAATGATAATAAAAGTTCTCGTCCCTCCCTCGGGTAAAGCAATTTCGGTTCAAAGACCTAGTCTTCAACTTACGACGAATTTTAAAAATCATATTCTTAACTTAATGAGATAAAGTAAATTTTTGTTTTTAAATTCACACAACTTAAATATAAAATTCAAAATTAAAATTAAAAATTCACACCAAACTCAAAATTTAAAATGCATAAAATTAAAAATTCATATTTTAAAAATTCACACCAGACTTAATTTATAAATTCATATATTTACAATTTTAAAAATATTGTTTTTATAAAGTTTACAGTATTAACTTAAGATTTAAATATTAATTTTAAAAACATGGTAAAAATAAATTTAAAAATCTTTTTGTCTTTTTATCCCACTTTAATCAATCAAATATTATCAAAAATATGCGCCCCTCTTTTCGGTAAAGTAATTTCGGTTCCAAGACCTAATTTAACTCATGACGAATTTTTGAAATATTTTGGGTTGATTGATTAAAGATATTTATACCTTAAGAATAAACGTTAAATTTCGCAGTGATGTAATAAATTTTTGAATGATATCAATAATTTCGGTCGCCAAACCTATTTTTATTTAATACCAATTTAATACTTTTTAGCGAACAAATTAGCGTTTATTATCAAAAGGTTAAAAATAAAAATAGAAACTGTACAGACATACCTGTGAAATAGATTTCTTAGTTATATGATCTATTATATTCATAAGATAGTCGGTTTAATTGGTCTTCCATGGCTGCATAGGCGTAACCTCGAGCATTCATTGTCTTTTCTTCTAAACATATGAACGGTCCGTCTCTGCATAAAGTAACAAATTCGGTATTTGAATAGGTTTGATTATTTGAACATTTACCTCCATGTGACCATTTTCCGCATTTGTGACATTTTTCTAGGTGTCGTGCTCTTCTTTTCGCTGCGGATTTTGATTTTCCTTTACCAAATTGTAACTTATTATCTTCGCATCTGGATCCTTTTCTAACTTCGTCCATTCTTTCTCTGATTACTGATACTATTTCACTCGGGAGTATGTCATTATTACGTTTAGTGATCAAAGCGTGTAGCATTAGACCATGGTTTAGTTCACAGGCAGTCTTCATTTCGTAAAAACCTAAAAAAAATAAAAATTCAGAATGGGGGGAGAAGACTAGTTCTTTAGGGTCTGCTAGGGAAAGACCATACGTGTTCCATTTTCGAGAACTACACGAAAACAGACAATCTAACTCTAACAGAAATACATATTATCCTTTAAAGACTTGATTCTCCCCACACTTAGTTAGCTGTGGTGTCGAAATTGTGATTAACTTCGTTGTCGACTTCCATCGGACCATGTATGTAATGTTTAACTCTGTGACCATTAACTTTAAATTCAATCCCATTTGAATTTATTAATTCTATCGTTCCGTATGGGAAAACTCTTTTGACTATGAATGGTCCAGACCATCTTGATTTCAATTTTCCAGGAAATAGCTTGAATCGTGAATTGAAAAGAAGAACTCTGTCTCCTTCTTTAAATTCTTTTGAATTTCTGATTCTTTTATCATGCCATTTCTTCGTTCTTTCTTTATAGATTAACGAATTTTCGTATGCTTCGTGTCTTAATTCTTCTAATTCGTTTAGTTGACTTAATCGTAGACGTCCGGCTTCATGTAAATCAAGATTACATGTTTTCAAAGCCCAAAATGCTTTGTGTTCAATTTCTACTGGAAGATGACATGCTTTTCCATACACAAGTCTAAAAGGTGTGGTTCCAATTGGAGTTTTGTAGGCTGTTCTAAAAGCCCAGAGTGCATCCTCCAATTTAATGGACCATTCCTTCGGATTTGATCCTACGGTTTTCTCTAGAATACGTTTTAAAGCTCGGTTGGTATTTTCAACTTGTCCACTTGTTTGTGGATGATATGCGGTGGAGATTTTATGAGTTACTCCATATCTTTTAAGAACTTTCTCAAGTTGATTATTACAAAAATGAGTACCCCGATCACTTATTAAAGCTTTCGGTGTTCCAAACCTTGCAAAAAGACGTTTTAAAAAGTTTACTACAACTCGTGCATCGTTAGTTGGGATAGCTTGTGCTTCCGCCCATTTAGATACATAATCAATGGCTACGAGTATATATAAATTATTATGAGATTTTGGAAATGGACCCATAAAGTCAATACCCCAAATGTCAAATACTTCACATACTTGGATGACATTTTGTGGCATTTCATCACGTTGACTTATTCTTCCGGCCCTTTGACATGCATCACAGGATTTGCAAAGAAGGTGTGCGTCTTTGTAAATTGTAGGCCAATAGAATCCAGCTTCATAAACTTTTCTTGCTGTTAGTTGAGGCCCATAATGCCCTCCTGTTGGTCCTGTGTGACAATGGTTTAAAATTTTACTAGCTTCATCTCCAAATACACATCGGCGTATTATTCCATCGGGACAACTTTTAAACAGATGTGGATCTTCCCAGAAATAGTGTTTTATATCACTGAAGAATTTCTTTCGTCTTTGGTACGATAATCCTTTTTCAAGGAATCCACAAACTAAGTAGTTTGCATAGTCTGCAAACCATGGGATTTCTTTATAATCTATCTTCAATAGATATTCATCAGGAAAGTTGTCTTGTATGGCTGATTCATTCAGAACTTCTAATTCGGGATTTTCAAGACGAGAAAGATGATCAGCGGCGAGATTTTCTGCTCCTTTTTTATCTCGGATTTCAATATCAAACTCTTGTAAGAGTAAGATCCAACGGATTAATCTTGGTTTAGCATCTTGTTTTGAAAATAGGTATCTAAGAGCAGAATGGTCGGTATAGACCACCGTTTTTGCTAGAACGAGATATGATCGAAATTTGTCAAAAGCAAAGACAATAGCAAGGAGTTCTTTTTCAGTAGTTGTATAGTTCGTTTGTGCTCCTTGTAATGTCTTACTAGCATAATATATAGGTTGAAATCGTTTTTCAATCCTTTGTCCTAAAACGGCTCCCATTGCAAAATCACTTGCATCGCACATTAGTTCAAATGGTAGATTCCAATTTGGTGTTATCATGATCGGTGCATTAGTGAGTTTTTCTTTAAGAATATTAAAAGATTTGATACATTCATCTGAAAAGATGAATGGCGCATCCTTTTCTAGGAGTTTATTCATAGGAGTGGCAATTTTAGAAAAATCTTTTATGAAACGTCGGTAAAAACCGGCATGCCCTAGAAAACTCCTAACTCCTCTAACATTTGTGGGATGTGGAAGTTTAGCAATTACATCTACTTTAGCTTTATCCACTTCAATTCCTTCTTTTGAAATTTTATGTCCAAGAACGATGCCTTCTTTAACCATGAAATGGCATTTCTCCCAATTAAGTACTAGATTTGATTTTTCGCATCTAATTAGCATTCGTTCCAGATTAACTAGACATGATTTAAATGTATCACCGAAGACTGAAAAGTCATCCATGAATACTTCCATGCATTCTTCTATCATGTCATGAAAAATCGCCATCATACACCTTTGAAAGGTTGCAGGGGCGTTACAAAGTCCAAATGGCATGCGTTTGTAAGCAAAAGTACCATAAGGGCACGTGAATGTGGTTTTCTCTTGATCTTCGGGTGCTATTGGAATTTGAAAATATCCGGAAAATCCATCTAGAAAACAATAGTAACTATTTCCGGCTAATCTTTCCAACATTTGATCTATGAAAGGTAAGGGAAAGTGATCTTTTCTGGTGGCGTCATTTAATTTTCTATAATCAATACATACACGCCATCCTGTTACAGTCCTAGTAGGAATAAGCTCATTTTTCTCATTTGTGATAACAGTCATGCCACCCTTCTTAGGCACGCATTGAACTGGGCTTACCCATGGACTATCAGAAATTGGATATATCAAACCTGCATCTAGCAGTTTAATAATTTCCTTTTTAACTACATCTTGCATATTAGGATTTAGTCTTCGTTGGCGTTGCACATACGTTTTATGACCTTCTTCCATAAGGATTTTATGTGTGCAATACGAAGGACTTATTCCTTTAATATCATGAATCTTCCATGCAATGGCTGGTTTATGAGCTTTCAACACAGAAATGAGTTGTGATTTCTCATTTTCAGTAAGAGAAGACGATATTATTACAGGTAATTCAGATTCACCATGTAAATAAGCGTATTCCAAATGGTTTGGAAGTGGCTTTAACTCTAATTTCGGAGGTTCTTCTATCGATGATTTATATCGATATCTGTCTTCTTCTTTTAGCATTTGAATTTCTTCTGTTGTTGGTTCATATCCATTGGCTATAAGTGTAGCTAACATTTCAGCTTCATCAATTGGTTCATTTCCTTCTCCTAAAGAACATTCTCCTGTTCCTTGTAATTCTGGAAATTCTTCTAATAATTCTGCATGTGCATCTATAGTTTGAATATAATAACATGTATCATCTGCAGATTGTGGTTGTTGCATTGCTCTATCGACTGAAAAGGTAACACTCTCATCCTCTATACTTAGGGTCAGTTTCTTACCGAACACGTCTATCATTGCTTTAGCCGTGTTTAAGAATGGTCTTCCTAATATGAGAGGAACTTGAGAATCTTCTTCCATGTCCAAAACAACAAAATCTACTGGAAATACTAAAGTACCAACTTTAACTAGCATGTTTTCCATTATCCCTCTAGGATATTTTATTGATCTATCGGCTAGTTGTATGCTTATTCTGGTTGGTTTCAATTCTCCAAGGTCTAGTTTAGCGTATATTGAATACGGCATTAGATTTATACTAGCACCTAAGTCTGCCAATGCTTCTATTGAACTAAGACTACCCAGAAAACATGGAATTGTGAAACTTCCTGGATCAGATAGTTTTTCTGGTATCTTATTCAACAGCACTGCTGAACAATTAGCATTCATAGTAACAGCCGAGAGTTCTTCCATTTTCTTTCTATTCGTGATTAGATCTTTCAAGAATTTAGCATATCTAGGCATTCCTGAAATTACATCAATGAAAGGAAGATTTACATTTATCTGTTTAAACATATCCAAGAATTTGGTTTGCTCGGCTTCAAGTTTTTCCTTCTTCATTTTACTCGGATAAGGAAGTGGTGGTTGGTATGGTTTAACATAAGGTTTATCCTTAACTATGTTATCTTCATTAACCTTTTCAACTACCGGTTCTTTTTCCTTATCTTGATCGGGTTGTGGTTCTTGTGGAGTAGGAATAGTTTCATCAGAAGTTACAGGTATTTCAGGTGGTTTAAGTGTTGTACCACTTCTTGTGGTAATAGCTTTAGCTGTTTCATTCCGGGGGTTAGCGTTTGTATCGCTAGGTAGACTTCCCGGTTTTCTTTCACCTATTAACCTTGCTAGGTTACTCACTTCTTGTTCCAGATTTTGAATAGAAGCTTGTTGATTTCTAAATGCTTGAGCATTTTGTTCATTGGTTTGTTTTTGAGATGTGAAAAACTGTGTTTGAGTTTCAACTAGCTTCGTCATCATATCTTCTAAATTCGGCTTTTTATCATCGGTTTGTTGTGGTGGTTTGTTTTGAAAATTCGGTCTTTGCTGATTGTAAGTATTATTGGATACTTGTTGATTGCTAGGACCTTGTTGGTTATTGTATGGAATATTTCGGTTATAATTCTGGTTTTGATTGTAAATCGGTCTTGGCGGTTGATAATTATTCTGATAATTATTTCCAGGCCTTTGGTTTATGTATGAAATATTCTCTCTTTGTTCCATTGTTAATTCAATACTGAGACAATCTTTTGTCAAATGTGGTCCTCCACACTGCTCACAACTAATTCGTATAGCATGAATATCCTTAGTCATCTTTTCCATTCGTCTCTCGAAAGCATCTATCTTTGCTGAAATGGAATCTAAGTCATGGCTAGAATCGGCTCTAGCTGCTTTAGATGATCTAATGATATCTTTTTCTTGGTGCCACTCATGTGAGTGGGAAGCAGTGTTATCAATAATTTTGTAAGCATCAGTTTCGGTTTTCTTCATAATAGAACCACCAGCTGCTATATCTATGTCTTTTCTTGTAGTGATGTCGCATCCTTGGTAAAATATTTGTACTATTTGACAGGTGTCTAAACCATGTTGCGGACATCCTCTTAACAACTTTCCATATCTTGTCCACGCCTCATATAGAGTTTCATTTGGCTTCTGTGTGAACGTAACAATTTCTGCTTGAAGTCTTACGGCTTTAGATGCGGGAAAGAATTGTTTAAGAAATTTGTCAATTAAAACATCCCATGTATCGATCGCCCCTTCAGGTAACGATTCCAACCAATCTTTGGCTTCTCCCTTTAAAGTCCATGGAAATAACATGAGATATATCTGTTCATCCTCCACTTCTCGGATTTTAAATAGTGTGCAGATCCTATTAAAGGTACGTAGATGTTCATTTGGATCTTCCTTCGGCGCACCACTAAATTGGCATTGATTAGTCACCATGTGTAGAATTTGTCCTTTGATTTCATAATCTGGCGCATTAATGTCTGGATGAGTAATTGCGTGACCTTGGCCAGTGCGTTTAGCTCTCATTCGGTCTTCCATACTTAAAGGTTCCAGATTCTCCATAATTGAATTTGTTGACTCGGTATCACTAGATGATTCTGATTTAATAGTTCGTTCCTCAACAATCTCTGTTTGAATGATTGGTGGTTCCGGAGGAAAGTTTAATGGTTCAGGATCTATGAACCGTTCCTGAATATTTTCTGGATTCTCAATTGTGAGGTTTGTTTCAAAAACTGGATTATCGGAAATTTGAACTAAAGTACTTGGTCGACTGGATGACGATTCTAAAGAAAAATCAACGGCGGCGATATTTGTTAAACGATGTCTTGATCGAGTTACAGGTGGTGAACGTACAAAAGGTGGTGAACGTCTTGCTCGGTGCATTCACAGAATATCCTATTAGTTTTTAAAAGGAAAGAAAAATTATAATAAGTTATCCAATCAATAGACTTTTCTGATTTTGCCCACGTTTCGAATAGCCAAAAGATGCAGCAGAGGGGCAGGATTCGTTTGGTCTCAATATAATTGAGGACTGTTTGGCTCCAATAACCCGGTCCACGTACAAATCCAACTATTACTACGAACCAGAAAATTTTGATGTCTATCAATTTAACCACTTAAAATAAATTTTCGTAATTTTAAGAAATTTAGATAAGAAGTAGAATAAAATTCTAAGTCCTAAAACTAGAATAGCGAGAAATAAGAAAGACAAAGAGTTCGTCGCAAAATGTCGAAAAAGAAAAAAAAAAATGGTTGAAAAATAAAAGGTGACGGAAAAATAAAAGAAACTTATCAAAACTTAAAAATACTTAACTAATTTAACCTTATTACTACAACTAACTTAAAATTATAATCGCAAATTGAAATTACTAATTGGAATGATAATTGATACATAGTAAAAGGTCTAAAAATATTAAAGCTTACAGGAAAAACTAAATCCCAAATGGAAATAACTTAAAAAGAAACTAAAACTTAAAAAGGCGTCGCAAAATTCTAAAGCACCTAAATCTTAGTCTAAAGAAAAAGCACTTAAGGAATTCTACGGCAAAGCCTAAAAATATAGGAGTAAAAATAACTATAGCAAAAACTAAGTTTAAAATTAAATATGAGCTAAAAAATACAAATATTACGCTACAATGATTAAAAAGGGTACAAAATATAAAAATATACAAAAAGTTGTAAAAAGTACAATTTTTATAAAAATATTATTTTTATATTATTTATTTTACTAAACTATTAATTTTATAATTTAATAAAAACTTAATTAATACTAAATACATAAATATAAAGTAAAAAGTAAAAATAAAACTAAAATTAATAATAATAATAATAATATTTAGGTTTTAATAATAATAATAATTAAAAATAACCCGTGATTAGGGTTTTTGTCCGTGTGTCAGAGGGTCTCCGCGAGTCGCGGCATATAAAGAGGAAATCCCCGCGAGTCGCGGGGTTCAGGAATTCAGTTGACAGGACTTACTTTTTACGCGTTTTTCTTTATTTTTTTTTTTTTATTTTGTTTTCTGTTTTTTTTAATTAAATAAAAGATATTAAAATTAAAACTTATATTTTTATAAACTAAAATAAAAATAAAGAAACTTATAAAACTTAAATATTTAACAAAATCTTAAAAATACATATATTTTTGTTTTTCTTTTTATATTTTTCGAATTTTTAAAACGTATTTTTACAAAAACGACTTTTAATAAAAGTAACTAAAAATCTTTTTTTTTTTTTTTTTATATATTAGCGTTGCGCTTCCGGCTTTTAAGATACTCTCCCCGGCAGCGGCGCCAAAAATACTTGATGTCGAACGAGGTGTATATAAAATAGCTTATATTTTACTAGGAAATACTATTAAATACGATACAATTTTACACAAGATATTTATTTATTTATAGAATGGATATACTTAAACCTTGCTACAACACTTATAGGCAGTGTACCTAATCGTACAGTAGTGTAGTTTTTAGTAAGTCCGGTTCGTTCCACAGGGAAATCTTTAAACAAAGCTCAACGCTATATTAGTTTACTTTTATAAAAATACAAATATATATATAAGTAATATTATTATTATAAAGGGGGGTTTTTACCGTTTAATGACCGGTTTGTCGATTTTAAAACTTTAGTCGCAGTTAAAACCTAATGTAAAATATTAAATAAATACAAGACTTTAAATTAAAGCGTAAAGTAAATAACGATAATGAAATTGCGAATAATAAAAATGCGATAAAATTAAATTGCGATAATTAAAAAGTACGATAATTAAAAGTGCGATAAAATAAAATAACAATAAATAAAAGTGCGATAATTAGAAGTGCAATTAAATATAAAATAAAGGAAATTAAATATGAAATAAAAGAATTATGCTTATTTAAACTTCCGTAATCATGATGTTTGACGTGTTGATTTTAGTTTTATGCCCATGGGTTAATTGTCCTTTGTCCTGGATTATTCAATATGTCCGTCTGGTTTTTGTCCATAACAGTCCATCAGTCATAAATATAAATTGCAAGTGTCCTTGTCAAATTATTATTATACCCGAAGATAAATATTCCAACTAATTGGGGATTCGAATTGTAACAAGGTTTTAATACTTTGTTTAATGAATACACCAGGTTATCGACTGCGTGTAAACCAAGGTTTTACTACTTTGTTAACAATTACACCAATTACCCTTGAATGTAATTTCACCCCTGTTTTAATTATTCTAGTGGCTATTAATCCATTCCCGTGTCCGGTTAAATGAACGATTATTCGTACATATAAATACCCCGCCCATCGTGTCCGATCGAGTGTATATGGTAATTTATAGGGACGCCCAATTGTAAATCTTTATATTAACATTAACAAACTTTCATTTAGTTAAACAAATATAAAGCCCATTAATAGCCCATAGTCTAGTTTCCACAAGTGTCGTTCTTTTGTCCAAACCCCAATTATGGTACAAAGCCCAATTACCCAATTTTAGTAATTAGCCCAACATCATGATTACTTCGTTTTAAACAAGCATAATAATAACTTAGCTACGAGACATTAATATAAAAAGGTTGAACATAACTTACAATGATTAAAAATAGCGTAGCGTTACACGGACAGAATTTCGACTTACACCCTTACAACATTCGCTAACATACCCTTATTATTAGAATTATAATTAAAATTAAAATATAAATTATAAATATAAATATATTACGTATATATTGAGAGAGAGATTGAGAAATAAGATGATAAATTCGATCAGAATTCGGTTGGCTTTATAGCCAGAAGTGAAATTTGGGGCTCCGCGACTCGCGGCAAAATGCCCCTCAAACTCCGCGAGTCGCGGAGAGGTATTTACAATTCACTCCCTTGGAGTTTCCTGCTGCCGACGGTTTTTATTATATATATATAATATATATATAATTAATATAATTAATTATATATTATATTATATTTATATACATAGTTAACTTGTAATTTTTAGTCCGTTGCGTCGAGCGTTAAGAGTTGACTCTAGTCCCGGTTCCGGATTTTCGAACGTCCTTGCGTACAATTTAATATCTTGTACTTTGCGTTTTGAATCTTGTACTTCTGTGATTTCGAGACGTTTCTTATCAATAATTGGAACCTTTTTGATTGTCTTTTGTACTTTTGAGCTTTTTGGTCGTTTGCGTCTTCAATTCGTCGAATCTGTCTTTTGTCTTCACCTTTTATTATTTAAACGAATATCACTTGTAAATAGAACAATTGCAACTAAAAGCTTGTCTTTCTTGAGGAATAATGCTATGAAATATATGTTCGTTTTTAGCATTATCAACACCCGAGTGGCATCTTAACACCTCGATGCTACACTCTTCACGTGAAACATGGTGTCTTAACACCTCGACACTACACCTTTCACGCTACAACAAATAGATACATTATATACATACGCATATAATTATTTCACTCACCTCAAAGTCTTCGTGTAAGATAACCGAACTTGCAACGTCAATGTAACGTACCTATTACATTTTAGCACATAATCAATTCACAACACAAGTCGGTCGAGCAACTCACTCAACAATCTAGAGTCTTTTGACCCTAAGTGCAATCCCGACCCATTTTGCACCTTTAACCCTAATAATGGGTTAACTTCACCAAAAACCCTAACTTTAGCCAATTAAGGTATTAACACACTTTTAACCACAAAGTTAACTCGTTTTCATACATGCAAGACAACCTAGGTCATCAAAGACCCATTTGACCCATTTCTAGGTCAACACGCCCATTTGGGTCACCCACAACCCAAATCACACCCACTAACATTAACTATAAGTGTATTAGTATTTACTTAGGTCTTTAAGACCCATTTACACCATTTACCCTTTCAAAACCCTAAGTTAGTCACCATTTGGGTCTTCATGACCCAAACTTACCCAAAACCCCAAATTACTCACAAATGGGTTTTATGTGCAATACTAACCCAAACCCTAACCCTTAAACACATTAAACTAAGGTAATCAAGTTTAGGGCTTACCACAACAATCAAAACGAAGCTAACGAGGAGATGAACAACTTTAATGCTCGAGCTAAAACCCGAAACAAGCTTCTTCTTCTCCGATTTGAGCTTTCTCACACTTGAATCACACTCTCTCACTAGGATTTAAGTGGATGAAGTTTGGTGGTTAGGAATGGAGTAATGAGGCTCAACCAAACTGATCTAGAGCCTTTAATTCGTCCACCAAGTGAAATTACCAAATTACCCATCTAAGATATTTAACAGCAAAAAGACATGCCTGCCAGCCGTTCTAGACGGCGTCCCAAAATGTTGGACGGCGTCCAGGTCTTCAATCTGGGACGGCGTCCCAAATTGTTGGACGGCGTCCAGGTCTTCAAACTGGGACGGCGTCCCAAATGTTTGGACGGCGTCCAAACTCAAAAAGAAAATAGGATCTTACACACCCATTGTTACAATAGTGGATACATCAGTTTATACTAGTCCTATTATCCGTGTAATTATTCTATTGTCCACTGGTACATAGGATGTTTGTACTTGTGGGGACAACTGCATCAGAGAGCGTGCTCTCCTCTTTCCTCTTTGGTAGCTATTTGCAGGAACACCCCAATTTAGTTTGGCACCACTATTTGTTTAAACAAATAGAATGTTGTGTTCCCTAGGCATTGACAAAGTATAACACGTGTCTGCACATGCGTTAAACTTCTGCATTCTCTCATGGTCTTGTAAGGTCACTTGTCAGCCGCCGACGTGTGTCCTTTTCTGTTTACATTTGTCTTTGACTTCTGTTGAATAGTACGATTGATGTAGACTACTCAGGAAACCACTATGCTTGTAATAAAGCATAGCTGTCTTGTGTAGTAAGCTGCATTCTAGCTATGCTGGTTCTTTATTGCTGAGTCACTTGATATTCTTGAATTGCTGAGTACACATCCTGTGCTTAATTGAAGAATACTGTCTACCTTGTGCTGGTAGACTAGACAGCAAACTAAACAATCGACACAGCAATATCTGCAGTCTATACATAAACAAACTTGTATTGGCTGCACATAACATTTTAGTGCAAATAAATTACAGTTTTGTCATAATTAAATCCTTAATTATTTTGGGGACTCAACAATCTCCCCCTATTTGATGATGACAAAACCTATGACATAAAGAGAAAACACTAAAGCCAGCACCAAGGGACCTAATAAAAAATATGCAGTAAATTTGTCCCTTTTAGGTGTGTTTTGGGATCTTTTGCTGAGTTATCTATATCTTATAAATTGATATAATTTTGAAGATAAACTCATTTCATTTTCATTACAGCAGAGTATATACAAACATTTACAGAACAGTATAATGAAAAATGAAATAACAAAAGATATAATTAAATCACTAGAAGGCTATATGTCTTTAGCTTTGTCTTTCTCTTGTTCATCACCAGATAGTTCTTCTTCTTTCACTTTGAGGGCTGCCCAGGCTTCAGGAAATAAGTAAGGCACTTCAGCAGGATCGAATACTAGAATCCGAGGGGGTAGAATGATGGGATCTCTTCTGTGTGGGCCATCACCAGTAGATTTCTTTCCTTTAGGATTTTGAGAGAGAACTTCTTCTACATTCACTACTGGTGCATTCCCATACTTTACTGCTTTGTTGAAAAGCTCTTGAAGTTCAGATTTCAGTGTATCTTTAATACCACTTTTACCTTTGCCAATAAAGTACTGCAGTATCTTCATCCACTCACTGAACCTTAAGGTTCTTAGTTCAGTGTAGTCTATCCTCTCCTGAACATTACCTTCCCTGCTGACAGAGAAAGCCCTTTTGTGCCTTTGTGCACCTTGATGATCTTACTAGGATTTGATCTCCTGGTTAGCACATCACCATATTTGCTCCTATAGTAATGTTTAGATAACTCTATTGTTCGTTCAGTTTCTATAGGGGCAGCAGCAGGTGCTTTCTCAGCAGCTTCCGGTTCATCGAATGCCTTATTGTATTCCTTAACAATGGCTTTGGCTAATTTGAGGGACTCATCCACTTATTTTCTATCAGCAGCCAACTTAGCTTCTTCTTCCTGAAGCCTTAGCCTCTCAGCATATTCAGCATCAGCATCCTCCCTTCTTTGCTTTTCAAGTTGAATACTTAAAAGATAATCATTGGTAGTAAAGTTGAGGGATTTTGCTTGAGCAATCAACTGTCTGCCTTCATCAATAGTCATGACATCACAGTATTGCTTTAGATCCATGTCCAGCTGTAGAGCCTCATAAAAGAGAGCTTTCTCTGCATCAGTATGTAGCCTTTGACCACTGTTGTAGAGATACACACCAACTTCAATGCCGAATTCCAAAGCATTGATGTAGAATTGCTGATCAAGTGGATGGTAAGAAATCTGATGTGGCGTATCCTTTCAGGTATAGCTGCTGCTCGTTGTTCAAGTAGATCTGGAACAGTGATCTCCAGCATGTAAGCCTCTCTTTCATCTGGATTCATCTTTCTTATGTCTGGCTCACCCTGTGCAGCTGGATCATCTTCCTAAGTAGTGTGTTTATCATGAAGTTTTGGGGAAGATGGTGGATACATACGTGATTCTGCTATGCGAGAAGAACCCACTGAATAAAAGTTAATACGTTCATCCAGTGTCATGTCAAAGTAAGCAAGAGTCCGGGCAGGAATAGGTGATTGAATAAATGTTGAACTCCCTCTGCCCCAGACTGTAAAGTTAGCAGCATCAACAGAATCAGCATCTTTGTTAGCACCCAGCTCATCCACCTTTGCTGGGTCTTCATCACTTGTTACACCCAGTCGCACACTTCAGGCTGGGTCTTCACTCACAGCACTCCTTGTTGTGTCTTCAGTACCAGCTGACTGATTATTATCAGCTGGCACAACTGCCACAGTATCTTCATTAGCTGCCTCAAATAAGGGCTCTTTCCTTAGGGGCTGATTGTCCCTAGGGGCAGATTTTACCCTTTGTTTATCAATTGGCATGGGTTCAGCTGATGGTTCTTGTGTTGATACTGGTTCTTGTGAAGGCAGATAGGGAGTAATAACAAGATACTCCCCCTGAACATCATCATCATCATCAAGGTTGATAGTTTTTGCTGGCTGTGATTGTGTAACCGGCTGAGCAGTAGATGCAGATCGAGAGGATTGGCTGGTTTCTAATATAGCATCCAGCCACTTCATAAATACATCAGCTCTAACTCCTCCTGACTCAGTTGAAGCCAAGTAATCTTGCATCTCTTCAGGTGTCATCTTCTTAATTCTGTCTACTCACTCAGCATACAGCTTTACCTTCTTCTTGTCATATTTCACCATGAACTTAGCATTTCGTTTTCGAGCATCTCTTTTGTATTTATTTATGCTAATCAGTTCATCTTGAATATCCATCTTCTCAGGGTCCAGGCTTCTTCTATGCTCAATTCTATGTCATTTACAAGCAGCATAGGCCTCCCATTTAGCATTAAAGGCATCATTCAATTCCTGCTGTATCTTCTGATGTCTCTCCATTTTTCTTTTCATTTTCCTTTCAATAGATTAAGAAACAACAAAAGATTCGGCAACAGCCAGTTCAGAAATATCACTGGGCTTACTGCTAGAACCAATATCATCCACATATGTAGTAGACACACTGGGTTGATATTCAGCACCAGTCTTGACACCTGCTTCAGTATGAGTGTTGCTGGGCTTAGTGCAAGTACCTTGATCAGTACCATCACCATCATCATCACCATCTCTCCTTTGCTGCTTAGGAGCCTTCTCATGCTCATGCTCCCCCTCAGTTTGTTTTCTCTTTTTATGCTTTTTAGATTTCTTCTCCTCCTTTTTGTCATCAGCAGGGGCAGAAGGATGGTCTGGGAAAACATGTGCATCAAGGTCACTATCTGACTCTGGAACAGAAAAAGCAAAGTTGTTCCAGTCAGCATCAGCAGGAGAAAGATGGGCACCAGGATCCACGCCATATTGGCTGAGGCATAGGTTTGAAGTACGAACTTCATTCCTTGCAACACCCATGGCCATTTGATTTACGTTGGCCCTTACATCAGCTTGAAGAGCAGCCACGCGTTGCATCACCTCCACCATTTGAACATAAGCAGAGGCAGGAACCATTGTAGCCATTTGTTGTTCCTGCGAATCTAACCTCTCTTCCGATACCCTATTCTCCTCATTAAGAAAAAGAATTCTTCGATTAGCAGCATCAAGATCAGCTTGAAGACGGGCAATATGATCAGCATATTCGTTGTGAGAGATGATTCGCCTTTTAAGGTCCTCTTCTTCCTCACGGTGTTGGACAATGGCATCCATCGCAAGATCTGCAAAAGTATATATCTGCTTGAGCTGGGCTTCAATAGCGAAAGTTGTAACATACCCAGCCCTGCGTATGGCTTCAATCATTCGATCAGTAATAGTATCTCGGATGGATCTTTGGATGTCTGGTGTGATTCTGGTTACAGTACGATAAACAGCCAGAGTGGAAATGGCAGCCACCTCAGTAGGATCAAAACTACTGGTTGAGGGGCGATCACTAGCAGTGACAACAGGAGTACCACAGTAGGGTGGTGGAGGTAGAAGTTCAGAATCTGACTCATCACCATGATCACCACCATTTTTACCTTCACCCGAAGGTTTAGAACCACTTGTATCCTTGTCAGCATCATTATCAGCATCATCAGTAAGATCCACTGGTGTGTCTTTGGAACCAGTCACATTATCATGAATGACTGGCTCGTCCTTATCGGTATCTTTATCAGCATCATCATCAGATGAAGAAGATGATGAGGAAGAAGCTGATGAATCAGAAGGTACTGGCATCATCATCTGGATCTGGTACCTGGCATACATACTTGGGCTTTTCACCAGAAACAGAAGCCTAAGTAGTGTCAGTAGTAGTAGCAGTGGGGGTACCAGCATCCAAAGAGGGTTCCATGGAACCAGTGACATGTGCAGAATAGGCAGCATTTGCTGCAATAAGCTCATCAGTAAGCACCACGTCACCCTGCTCATTACCCCATAGAAACTTCCTCAGTAGCATCAGTTGGAGGAGTAACAGTGGTAGAACCAGTAACCTCGAAATCAAGAACCTCCTTAACAATATTATCAATAACTTTTTCAAGTGCAGGAGGAGGTTCCATTATCATTTCATCAACTACCTCAGAAGCGGTGGTTGAAGTAGCAATACCGGAGATAGCAGGAGGAGCAGCAGAAATATCATTAGTAGCTAACTCCTCATTAACAGTAAGGTCAGTGGAACCAACATCCACAATCTCTCCAGTAGTACCAGCAGCAGTAGAGGCAACAGTACGAGTATCAGCACCACTAGTAGGTAAATCAGTAGCCCTAACACCAGTAGCAGAAATAGAGAGCTCATCAGTAGAAACAATAACAATCTTTTCTTGCTCCCCCTCTGCCTGTTCATCTACCCGGTTAAAAACTGAAACAAAAGAACATTTTATGTTAACAACTGTAGAACCAAATAAATTTGACTCAACAATTGCATCTGTTGTTGGTCTCTGGGGACAGACTGGTGATTTAGTCAGACCTTTGATTGAGACAGAGTAAGGTGTCTGTAAGTACAGCTGTGACTCTACTGACTCATTGGCAACACATGTTGACCCTGATTGTGTAAGAGTTCTGGCTAGTAATGATGTAGGAGTGTGACTCTTATCATGATCCAAGTAACAAATGGGTTGTGTAGTAGCCTGAGCTGACTCAACACGATGAGGAGCCAGCTCAAGTCTGCTTTGGGGGTCAGTTATGTTCTCTGCTGGTTGTACTATCAGCAGAGGATATTTCTTGAAGGATAATTTTGAAAAATGTAGAAGTGCCTGGATAGAAGAGTATGAGATGCTACTCTTCTTAACACTAGTTTTAAAACCAGTCAGCTTGGGAGTTAAGGTTGTACCTTTAACTCCACTTTCATTTTTCAAGTCAGCAGTTAAAATAGTTTTCATTAAGTTAGAGATTTCCGTTGTTTGGTCTAGAGACGCACCAGGTTCCATAGCAGCCTTCTTTTCAGAAGTAGCAGTTGAGACTGGGGCAATCTCCCTTGTGGTTTGCTTGGATCCAGCTTTAGCTCGTTTGGATTTTCCTGTTACCAAGAAATAGATAAGCAACGGATTCCAATACTAGAAGTGGGTAGTCAGTATATATGACTAGGGCTGTTCTTTATTATCAGAGAGCACTAGATTCTAATACAACTACTGCTTTACCAGTATATGAGATGGTGGCTGTACTAGTTGAGATAGTTGGCTTCTTCCTTTTAACAGCTGGCTTGCACTGAGGTACCTCCCCCCCAGCTGGTGCAACACCAGAGGCAGTCGATTGGTTAACTCTACCCCGAGCAGCAAGATACTCGAGAATGCATGGCGTCAAGGCAGCATATGGAGCAGTAGGAGCATCTTTGGTCATTCCCCCTTGTTTCACGGGCAGGTCGATCGATTCATCAGTAATCTGCTGGTAAGCATCACCCAGCTCGTTTTCAAATACAAGGCTCAAAAACCTTGGAAATGAGATTAAGTGTGTTCTTTTGGGTACAAGCACCATTTCCCTTAGCCTCAAGAAGATTTCACCGGCATAATCAATATTTCGATTGAACAATAACCCATGACCAATCTTCAGCTCAAAATCTGAGCATTGGTCAAAACTACCAGACTTTTGGCTGATGCATTGTGTCAGCAATCCAAAGAAGTAATACCAAAGAGGTGGCATATGCTTCCTTAAAGGCGTATGAGCCACTGGCCGATTAAACCCAATAATTTCAAGGACCTCCCTTCTGAATTCATCACTTATTGGTGAATCAACAAATGGTCCACTTGGCAGTTGAAGGGCTCGTCGAATGGCATCAACAGTGATTGAACAGTTTAGGGTTTCAGTAACCATGCCACGAATACATAGAGCATGCTCTTGAATGGTGACCATGGTGGCAGTGTACCAGAATCTGGCTAAGCAGGCTGGATACAGACGAGAGGGAACACCGATAATTTCTCGATCCAGAGGTGATCATGTAAGCGATGAGTGTGTCATAACCCATGTTGGCTTTGGATTTTGGAATTGAAAGGGCATAAGCAGCATTGCCTCTGGATAGGCGAATGAGTGCAGGATCTGGTGCATTAGCAGCCCTGATCAGGTTTGAGTGAAGATTGAACAATGGTCCATGTTCAACCTGTTCCTCTATGAATGGAGGAGGTTGCTGTTCTGGTTTTTGTTGCTGTTGTTGTTGTTCCTCCAGTTGGTTCTCGATGGGTGGTGATTGTTGTTGGTCTGCCATTGATGATTTTGTTGAAGATGAATGTATGAATGATTTGAAAATTTGGGGATTTAGAGAGAAGAGTGTGTTTTTGAAAGGTAAATTGAAGAGTTAATAACCGAAATTTATTATGAGAAATGGATTGCCTTATTTAACCTTTCGGATTGGTGGAAAAAGTGTAGGAGAGAGAAAGATGGCAAATGTCATGTGTAGGCGCGTGGGCAGATGTGATAGACTGGCACGTTTTTGAGGGGAAACAGACAGTTGACATGACATATAATTGGCTTGAGCACTCATATCTCCCATTAAGCATTAAATGCAGCAGGTTTTAATTCAAAATGAAGTTAAAGACCACAAAATAAAGTTTGTATAAAATACAAACATTCTTTGTTACATTTAATATGTTATGAATTTAATTGTAAATCATTGGGAGTAAATGAGTTTCTGTTTTAAGGTATCATTTAATGTTGTGATATATTTATTATTTCATTTTAGACATTGAGTAACCATGATATAAAATACATTGTTGTGCTGATTGTTTGACATGTAGGCAGTAAGTAAAGAATCTGTGACTTACTGGGTTGCCCTACATGTTGTAGAGCTAGCACACCAACAAAGTAGTCTTTTATTTTAAAGTTCAAGTATACCCAGCTCAGAGATGAGATAGTTAAAACGTTTCTCATCTAAGGGCTTTGTGAATAGATCTGCTAACTGTTGGTCTGTTGAAATAAAATGTAGCTTCACATCTCCTTTTTGAACATGATCCCTTATGAAGTGATATCGAACGTCAATGTGCTTTGTCCTTGAATGCATCACATGATTGTTGGTAATAGCATTTGCACTTGTGTTGTCACAGTAGATTGGAGTTTTTGTAACATGAACACCATAGTCCTTCAGCTGGCTTTGCATCCACAGCACTTGAGCAGTACAACTACTAGCAGAAACATATTCTACCTCAGCAGTAGATGTAGACACAGTATTTTGCTTTTTGCTCGTCCAACTGACTAGCCTACCACCTAGTAACTGGCAACCACTAGTAGTACTTTTTCTGTCTATTTTACACCCTGCAAAATCAGCATCTGAATACCCAATTAGCTCAAAATCCTAGTCTTTGGGATACCAAAGACCATGTTTAGCAGTACCTTTCAGATACCTAAATATCCTTTTTACTACTAGCAAATGTGACTCTTTAGGATCAGCTTGATATTTGGCGCAGAGATAAGTGGCAAACACAATATCTGGTCTGCTGGTTGTGATATAAAGTAAGGACCCATTCATACCTCTATATTCAGTGATATTAACCGGTTCACCATTGGGATCAGCATCAATTTTGATAGATGCTGCCATTGTAGTCCCTATATCTTTTAAACATGTCAGACCAAATTTCTTTAACATATCTTTGATATATTTATCTTGACTTATAAAAATTCTATTATCAAGTTGTTTAATTTGCAATCCTAAAAAGTATTGCAAATCTCTTTGTAAGCTCATTTCATATGTCTTTGACATAAGTTTGAAAAAATCTTGACAATGTTCCTCATTTTTAGATCCATAAATAATATCATCCGCATAGATCTGTACCAGCAAAAGATCACCATCTATCTCTTTTGAGAATAGAGTGGTATCAATTGTTCCAACTTTAAAACCTATACCAGTGAGATACACATAAAGTATCTCATGCCATACTGCTTACAAAACCAGGAGGCTATTTGACATAAACTTCTTCTTGCAGCTTCCCATTTAGAAATGCAGACTTAACATCCATATGGAATACTCTAAAGTTAATCTTAGCAGCATATGCCAAGAACAATCTGATAGCTTCCATCCTAGCCACTGGAGCATATGTCTCTCCATAATCCAATCCTTCTTCCTGTTTGAAACCTTGAGCTACCAATCTACCTTTGTTTCTTATCACAATCCCATCTTCATCTATCTTATTTTTGAAAACCCACTTGGTACCAATGATCTTTTTAGTTTCATCATCAGGTTGAGGTACCAATGTCCAAACCTTATTCCTATCAAACTGGGAGATCTCTTCTTGCATAGCTCCTGCCCACCTTGAAACTTTGATTGCTTCTTCAGGACATGTAGGTTCAATGGTAGATACAAAGTTTACATGCATACAAAAATTGTTGGTTGCATGTCTTCTTGTTTTAACACCACTGGCCAGATTACCAATAACTTATTCAATTGGATGCTCCTTTGTTCATTTAGTGTTATGAAGGGTGAGCTTGTTGTGGAACACACAGCATCTTGATCATCAGCTGGCTCAGAGGAATGAGCAGCAATGGGAGATAGTGTGATGTCCTCCAGATAGGGTCTGGAAGAAAACGTCACTAATATCAAATAAACTAACTTATTATAATACGATAATAATTCTATATGATAAAAATAAACTTTATTGATAACGCAGCGGAAGAAAATAGAATGTCGTTACAAGAATTTAAATTACAATGATGCAATAATAATAAATGCGATAGTTCTTGAGATCCTATGTCCAAGTAGCATCACATAAGTAGAAGATAAGTAAGCTTGATCAATCAGCACCTGAGACAAACATGCTAAAGTGTCAACCAAAAAGGTTGAGTGAAATCATAGCTTTAACAAAAGTAGATGTCGTTGTTTTTAGACCACAAGATTTGTTTTCAAAAGTAGATCACACAGATCTTTAGTTGTTAAAGAAGATCACAAAGATCTTAAAAGTTGATCTCGCAGGGACCAAAAAAGTTATGCCAATTCGTGATATTTAGACTAAACATTTAAAGTTTGCCCCAATGACAAGTTGTGTCTATATTTGTCGGTTTAATTTCATTATTAAGTAATACAAAGACTTAGTCAAATGTATCGGGGACGTTACTCCCGATAGGCCTACCCCCAATAATTAAGAATGTAGTGACCCGAACTTTTCCATGTTTATATATATTAATTGAGATTGATATTTACATGATTAAATGTTTCCAACATGTTAAGCAATCAAACTTGTTAAGACTTGATTAATTGAAATAGGTTTCATATAGACAATTGACCACCCAAGTTGACCGGTGATTCACGAACGTTAAAACTTGTAAAAACTATATGATGACATATATATGGTTATATATATAGTTAACATTATATTATGATAATTAAACATATCATTAAGTATATTAACAATGAACTACATATGTAAAAACAAGACTACTAACTTAATAATTTTGAAACGAGACATATATGTAACGATTATCGTTGTAACGACATTTAATGTATATATATCATATTAAGAGATATTCGTACATCATAATATCATGATAATATAATAATTTAAAATCTCTTTTGATATTATAAACATTGGGTTAACAACATTTAACAAGATCGTTAACCTAAAGGTTTCAAAACAACATTTACATGTAACGACTAACGATGACTTAACGACACAGTTAAAATGTATATACATGTAGTGTTTTAATATGTATTTATACACTTTTGAAAGACTTCAATACACTTATCAAAATACTTCTACTTAACAAAAATGCTTACAATTACATCCTCGTTCAGTTTCATCAACAATTCTACTCGTATGCACCCGTATTCGTACTCGTACAATACACAGCGATGTATCTACTATTGGTATATACACTCCAATGATCAGCTCTTAGCAGCCCATGTGAGTCACCTAACACATGTGGGAACCATCATTTGGCAACTAGCATGAAATATCTCATAAAATTACAAAAATATGAGTAATCATTCATGACTTATTTACATGAAAACAAAATTACATATCCTTTATATCTAATCCATACACCAACGACCAAAAACACCTAAAAACACTTTCATTCTTCAATTTTCTTCATCTAATTGATCTCTCTCAAGTTCTATCTTCAAGTTCTAAGTGTTCTTCATAAATTCCAAAAGTTCTAGTTTCATAAAATCAAGAATACTTTCAAGTTTGCTAGCTCACTTCCAATCTTGTAAGGTGATCATCCAACCTCAAGAAATCTTTGTTTCTTACAGTAGATTATCATTCTAATACAAGGTAATAATCATATTCAAACTTTGGTTCAATTTCTATAACTATAACAATCTTATTTCAAGTGATGATCTTACTTGAACTTATTTTCGTGTCATGATTCTGCTTCAAGAACTTCGAGCCATCCAAGGATCCATTGAAGCTAGATCCATTTTTCTATTTTCCAGTAGGTTTATCCAAGGAACTTAAGGTAGTAATGATGTTCATAACATCATTTGATTCATACATATAAAGCTATCTTATTCGAAGGTTTAAACTTGTAATCACTAGAACATAGTTTAGTTAATTCTAAACTTGTTCGCAAACAAAAGTTAATCCTTCTAACTTGACTTTTAAAATCAACTAAACACATGTTCTATATCTATATGATATGCTAACTTAATGATTTAAAACCTGGAAACACGAAAAACACCGTAAAACCGGATTTACGCCGTCGTAGTAACACCGCGGGCTGTTTTGGGTTAGTTAATTAAAAACTGTGATAAACTTTGATTTAAAAGTTCTTATTCTGAGAAAATGATTTATATTATGAACATGAAACTATATCCAAAAATTATGGTTAAACTCAAAGTGGAAGTATGTTTTCTAAAATGGTCATCTAGACGTCGTTCTTTCGACTGAAATGACTACCTTTACAAAAACGACTTGTAACTTATTTTTCTGACTATAAACCTATGCTTTTTCTGTTTAGATTCATAAAATAGAGTTCAATATGAAACCATAGCAATTTGATTCACTCAAAACGGATTTAAAATGAAGAAGTTATGGGTAAAACAAGATTAGATAATTTTTCTCATTTTAGCTACGTGAAAATTGGTAACAAATCTATTCCAACCATAACTTAATCAACTTGTATTGTATATTATGTAATCTTGAGATACCATAGACACGTATACAACGTTTCGACCTATCATGTCGACACATCTATATATATTTCGGAACAACCATAGACACTCTATATGTGAATGTTGGAGTTAGCTATACAGGGTTGAGGTTGATTCCAAAATATATATAGTTTGAGTTGTGATCAATACTGAGATACGTATACACTGGGTCGTGGATTGATTCAAGATAATATTTATCGATTTATTTCTGTACATCTAACTGTGGACAACTAGTTGTAGGTTACTAACGAGGACAGCTGACTTAATAAACTTAAAACATCAAAATATATTAAAAGTGTTGTAAATATATTTTAAACATACTTTGATATATATGTATATATTGTTATAGGTTCGTGAATCAACCAGTGGCCAAGTCTTACTTCCCGACGAAGTAAAAATCTGTGAAAGTGAGTTATAGTCCCACTTTTAAAATCTAATATTTTGGGATGAGAATACATGCAGGTTTTATAAATGATTTACAAAATAGACACAAGTACGTGAAACTACATTCTATGGTTGAATTATCGAAATCGAATATGCCCCTTTTTATTAAGTCTGGTAATCTAAGAATTAGGGAACAGACACCCTAATTGACACGAATCCTAAAGATAGATCTATTGGGCCTAACAAACCCCATCCAAAGTACCGGATGCTTTAGTACTTCAAAATTTATATCATATCCGAAGGGTGTCCCGGAATGATGGGGATATTCTTATATATGCATCTTGTTAATGTCGGTTACCAGGTGTTCACCATATGAATGATTTTTATCTCTATGTATGGGATGTGTATTGAAATATGAAATCTTGTGGTCTATTATTATGATTTGATATATATAGGTTAAACCTATAACTCACCAACATTTTTGTTGACGTTTTAAGCATGTTTATTCTCAGGTGATTATTAAGAGCTTCCGCTGTCGCATACTTAAATAAGGACGAGATTTGGAGTCCATGCTTGTATGATATTGTGTAAAAACTGCATTCAAGAAATTTATTTTGTTGTAACATATTTGTATTGTAAACCATTATGTAATGGTCGTGTGTAAACAGAATATTTTAGATTATCATTATTTGATAATCTACGTAAAGCTTTTTAAACCTTTATTGATGAAATAAAGGTTATGGTTTGTTTTAAAATGAATGCAGTCTTTGAAAAACGTCTCATATAGAGGTCAAAACCTCGCAACGAAATCAATTAATATGGAACGTTTTTAATCAATAAGAACGGGACATTTCAGTTGGTATCAGAGCGTTGGTCTTAGAGAACCAGAATTTTGCATTAGTGTGTCTTATCAAGTTTGTTAGGATGCATTAGTGAGTCTGGACTTCGACCGTGTTTACTTGAAAAATGATTGCTTAACAAATTTTGTTGGAAACTATATATTTTTAACATGTGAATATTATGTGATATATTAATCTCTTAACGTGTTTGATATTATGTGATAGATGTCTACCTCTAGAACAAGTCCCATTGACTCACCTAATAATAATGAAGAGTCAAATGTAAATTGGAATGATTCGTGGACTGATTCACAAGTTCCCGAAGAGGAACCGGAAGAAGAGTCGGAATCGGAAGAAGAATCAGAACCGGAAGAAGAGGAACCGGAGGAGGAAATAGAACCGGTGGGGGAAATAATAAAATGGTTAAGTAAAAGAAAATCCTCAACCAACCGACCAAGATTAATTATGGTCAATGGTGTTTCCGCCAAGGAAGCAAAATATTGGGAGGATTACCAATTCTCCGATGAATCGGATTCCGACGAGAATTCCGATGATGTTATAGAAATTACCCCAACTGAATTTAAAAGGGCAAAAGAAAATAATAAGGGAAAGGGCATAAAAATAGAGAAATCTAATTCCAACCCCGATGAACTTTATATGTATCATCAACCCCCGAAGTCCTTAAGTTATAACAATGACCCGGGAACCTCTAAACCACCAGGTTTTTCTAAACCAATGTGGACAACGACGGATCGTATTAGGGGAACATCATATATCCCTAGAAACTTGGCAAAACGAACCAAAACCGAAGAAGAAGAAACGAGCGAGTCGGAATAAGATAGTTGTATTCGTGTGGTGTAATATATGTAATATAGTGTTCTTATGCTTTATGATATATGTAAAAATTGCTTGTATTAATAAGTATTTTTTTATGAATCTAACTCTTGTCTATTTTACAGTATAAAAACACAAAATGGATAGACAACCCAATATTTTAAGAGACCTACCCGGAGACATGATTGATGAAATCTTGTCTAGAGTCGGTCAGAATTCCTCGGCACAACTATTTAAGGCGAGATCAGTTTGTAAGACATTCGAAGAACGTTCCAAGAATGCCTTGGTTTATAAAAGGCTTTCGTTCGAAAGATGGGGGATATCACATTGGGAAATCCATAAGTTACGATGTGTTTACTTTGACGCATATATTGCGGGGAACCCAAATGCTATTTTACGCAATGGGTTAAGAAATTATTTTGACTCAATATATCCGAATATTGGACTTCGTGATTTAGAAAAAGTGGCTAACATGCAACATAAAGAAGCATGTTATGCTTACGGATTAGTAATGTTCGCTTCTCATCAAAGTGAGAACAAGAACATCGGGCTACAACTATTAAACAAAACGTTCCCACAAGTGACGGAGTCGGTAATTGGGGTAAGAAATGAGGTTTTTAGATTGTTACGGGACTGTTGGACATTACGTAACCCTCATCCCTTTGACGACGTTACAACACGCTGTCTTATCAACGGCCATAATGGTTATGTTCCACAAGACCAAGGATGGGAAGTAGTCCTAGTAAAACCAGAATGCATGACTTGTTTCTGGACGTATGAATTACGTGTCTTTATTGCCTTTGCTGAACGACTTGTTTACTAGCTAGAATTATCTTCACAACTATCTTGTATCAAAGTTATTGTGTGCTATATTTCATGCTTTATGTAAAATAAACGGTATTGTAAGTTTGTAAAATATTGTATAAAAGTTTGAACGCGAAATATTATTATAATCAGTTTTTCATATAGAATTGTAGTAGTTGAATTGTATATTAGCTACTAAGTATGAACTTAACGGGTAGGTACTACCCGAATTTAAACTTATAAAACGCTAATATGAAGAAAAAGCTTTTATAAATGAGTTCATATTATGCTACGAAATACTATTAACTACTCTTAACATTCTGTATGATTAACTTGTTCCATTTGATTATTTTGAAGGAAATGGCACCGACTACTCGACACACCGTGAATATGAATGAAGAGGAATTCCGTACTTTTCTAGCTTCAAACATAGCCGCGGTGCAGGCTGCGCTACATACCAACAATAACCTTGGATCTGGCAGTACAGGAATCGTGTAGGATGCACCTACAAAGAATTCACTGCCTGCAAACCTTTAGAATTTGATGGAACCGAAGGACCGATCGGATTGAAACGGTGGACCGAGAAGGTCGAATCGGTGTTTGCCATAAGTAAGTGTACTGAAGAGGACAAAGTGAAGTACGCTACGCATACCTTCACAGGTTCTGCGTTAACATGGTGGAATACCTATCTAGAGCAAGTGGGACAAGACGATGCGTACGCACTACCGTGGTCAGCATTCAAGCACTTGATGAACGAGAAGTACCGTCCCAGAACCGAGGTCAATAATCTCAAGACAGAACTTAGAGGGTTACGAACCCAAGGATTTGATATTACCATGTACGAAAGACGATTCACAGAATTGTGCCTATTGTGTCCGGGAGCATTCGAAGATGAGGAAGAGAAGATCGACGCGTTTGTGAAAGGATTACCGGAAAGAATCCAAGAAGATATAAGTTCACACGAGCCCGCCTCCATACAACAGGCATGTAGAATGGCTCACAAACTAGTGAACCAGATTGAAGAAAGAATTAAAGAATAGACTGCTGAAGAGGCCAATGTGAAGCAAGTCAAAAGAAAGTGGGAGGAAAACGGTGATAAGAATCACCAATACAACAACAACAGCAATTACAACAATAATCGCAACAATTATCCCAACAATCGCAACATCAATCGCAACTACAACAAACGGCCCAACAACAACAACAATAACAACAACAACAATAGCAACTACAACAATCATCCTAACAACAATAATAACCGCAGCAACAACAACAATCAGAAGCAGCTATGCCAAAGGTGTAAAAAGTATCACTCGGGGTTCTGCACCAAATTTTGCAACAAGTGTAAAATAAATGGTCATAACGCAGCGAAGTGTGAGGTCTACGGACCAGGGGTTAATAGAACGAAAGGAACAAATGGTGTCGGAACGAGTAATGGCGGAGCAAGTAGTGTCGGAGCAAGTTATGCCAATGTAGTTTGTTATAAATGTGGAAAACCGGGCCACATTATTAGAAATTGCCCGAACCAGGAGAACACGAATGGACAAGGCCGCGGAAGAGTTTTCAATATTAATGCGGCAGAGGCACGGGAAGACCCGGAGCTTGTTACGGGTACGTTTCTTATTGACAATAAATCTGCTTACGTTTTATTTGATTCGGGTGCGGATAGAAGCTATATGAGTAGAGATTTTTGTGCTAAATTAAGTTGTCCATTGACGCCTTTGGATAGTAAATTTTTACTCGAATTAGCAAATGGTAAATTAATTTCAGCAGATAATATATGTCGGAATCGAGAAATTAAACTGGGTAGCGAAACATTTAAGATTGACTTGATACCAGTAGAGTTAGGGAGTTTTGATGTGATAATCGGTATGGACTGGTTGAAAGAAGTGAAAGCAGAGATCGTTTGTTACAAAAATGCAATTCGCATTATACGAGAAAAAGAAAAACCCTTAATGGTGTACGGAGAAAAGGGCAACACGAAGCTACATCTTATTAGTAATTTGAAGGCACAAAAACTAATAAGAAAAGTTTGCTATGCTGTTCTAGCACACGTCGAGAAAGTACAAACTGAAGAAAAGAGCATCAATGATGTTCCCATTGCAAAAGAATTTCCCGATGTATTTCCGAAAGAATTACCGGGATTACCCCCACATCGATCCGTTGAATTTCAAATAGATCTTGTACCAGGAGCTGCACCAATAGCTCGTACTCCTTACAGACTCGCACCCAGCGAGATGAAAGAACTGCAAAGCCAATTACAAGAACTTTTAGAGCGTGGTTTCATTCGACCAAGCACATCACCGTGGGGAGCTCCTGTTTTGTTTGTCAAGAAGAAAGATGGTACATTCAGGTTGTGTATCGACTACCGAGAGTTGAACAAACTTACCATCAAGAACCGCTACCCACTACCGAGAATCGACGACTTATTTGATCAACTACAAGGCTCGTCTGTTTATTCAAAGATTGACTTACGTTCCGGGTATCATCAAATGCGGGTGAAAGAAGATGATATTCCAAAGACTGCTTTCAGAACACGTTACGGTCATTACGAGTTTATGGTCATGCCATTTGGTTTAACTAATGCACCAGCTGTGTTCATGGACCTTATGAACCGAGTGTGTGGACCATACCTTGACAAGTTTGTCATTGTTTTCATTGATGACATACTTATTTACTCAAAGAATGACCAAGAACACGGTGAACATTTGAGAAAGGTGTTAGAAGTATTGAGGAAGGAAGAATTGTACGCTAGGTTTTCAAAGTGTGCATTTTGGTTGGAAGAAGTTCAATTCCTCAGTCACATAGTGAACAAAGAAGGTATTAACGTGGATCCGGCAAAGATAGAAACTTTTGAAAAGTGGAAAACCCCGAAAACTCCAAAACACATACGCCAGTTTTTAGGACTAGCTGGTTACTACAGAAGGTTCATCCAAGACTTTTCCAGAATAGCAAAACCCTTGACTGCATTAACGCATAAAGGGAAGAAATTTGAATGGAATGATGAACAAGAGAAAGCTTAACTGAAAAAAAAGCTAACTACGGCACCTATATTGTCATTGCCTGAAGGGAATGATGATTTTGTGATTTATTGTGACGCATCAAAGCAAGGTCTCGGTTGTGTATTAATGCAACGAACGAAGGTGATTGCTTATGCGTCTAGACAATTGAAGATTCACGAACAAAATTATACGACGCATGATTTGGAATTAGGCGCGGTTGTTTTTGCATTAAAGACTTGGAGGCACTACTTATATGAGGTCAAAAGTATTATATATACCGACCACAAAAGTCTTCAACACATATTTAATCAGAAACAACTGAATATGAGGCAGCGTAGGTGGATTGAATTATTGAATGATTACGACTTTGAGATTCGTTACCACCCGGGGAAGGCAAATGTGGTAGCCGATGCCTTGAGCAGGAAGGACAGAGAACCCATTCGAGTAAAATCTATGAATATAATGATTCATAATAACCTTACTACTCAAATAAAGGAGGCGCAACAAGGAGTTTTAAAAGAGGGAAATTTAAAGGATGAAATACCCAAAGGATCGGAGAAGCATCTTAATATTCGGGAAGACGGAACCCGGTATAGGGCTGAAAGGATTTGGGTACCAAAATTTGGAGATATGAGAGAAATGGTACTTAGAGAAGCTCATAAAACCAGATACTCAATACATCCTGGAACGGGGAAGATGTACAAGGATCTCAAGAAACATTTTTAGTGGCCGGGTATGAAAGCCGATGTTGCTAAATACGTAGGAGAATGTTTGACGTGTTCTAAGATCAAAGCTGAGCATCAGAAACCATCAGGTCTACTTCAACAGCCCGAAATCCCGGAATGAAAATGGGAAAACATTACCATGGATTTCATCACTAAATTGCCAAGGACTGCAAGTGGTTTTGATACTATTTGGGTAATAGTTGATCGTCTCACCAAATCAGCACACTTCCTGCCAATAAGAGAAGATGACAAGATGGAGAAGTTAGCACGACTGTATTTGAAGGAAGTCATCTCCATACATGGAATACCAATCTCTATTATCTCTGATAGGGATGGCAGATTTATTTCAAGATTCTGGCAGAAATTACAGCAAGCATTAGGAACTCGTCTAGACATGAGTACTGCCTATCATCCACAAACTGATGGGCAGAGCGAAAGAACGATACAAACGCTTGAAGACATGCTACGAGCATGTGTTATTGATTTCGGAAACAGTTGGGATCGACATCTACCGTTAGTAGAATTTTCCTACAACAACAGCTACCATTCAAGCATTGAGATGGCGCCGTTTGAAGCACTTTATGGTAGAAAGTGCAGGTCTCCGATTTGTTGGAGTGAAGTGGGGGATAGACAGATTACGGGTCCGGAGATTATACAAGAAACTACCGAGAAGATCATCCAAATTCAACAACGGTTGAAAACCGCCCAAAGTCGACAAAAGAGCTACGCTGACATTAAAAGAAAAGATATAGAATTTGAAATTGGAGAGATGGTCATGCTTAAAGTTGCACCTTGGAAAGGCGTTGTTCGATTTGGTAAACGAGGGAAATTAAATCCAAGGTATATTGGACCATTCAAGATTATTGATCGTGTCGGACCAGTAGCTTACCGACTTGAGTTACCTCAACAACTCGCGGCTGTACATAACACTTTCCACGTCTCAAATTTGAAGAAATGTTTTGCTAAAGAAGATCTCACTATTCCGTTAGATGAAATCCAAATCAACGAAAAACTCCAATTCATCGAAGAACCCGTCGAAATAATGGATGGTGAGGTTAAAAGACTTAAGCAAAACAAAATACCAATTGTTAAGGTTCGATGGAATGCTCGTAGAGGACCCGAGTTCACCTGGGAGCGTGAAGATCAGATGAAGAAGAAATACCCGCATCTATTTCCAGAAGATTCGTCAACACCTTCAACAGCTTAAAATTTCGGGACGAAATTTATTTAACGGGTAGGTACTGTAGTGACCCGAACTTTTCCATGTTTATATATATTAATTGAGATTGATATTTACATGATTAAATGTTTCCAACATGTTAAGCAATCAAACTTGTTAAGACTTGATTAATTGAAATAGGTTTCATATAGACAATTGACCACCCAAGTTGACCGGTGATTCACGAACGTTAAAACTTGTAAAAACTATATGATGACATATATATGGTTATATATATAGTTAACATTATATTATGATAATTAAACATATCATTAAGTATATTAACAATGAACTACATATGTAAAAACAAGACTACTAACTTAATAATTTTGAAACGAGACATATATGTAACGATTATCGTTGTAACGACATTTAATGTATATATATCATATTAAGAGATATTCGTACATCATAATATCATGATAATATAATAATTTAAAATCTCTTTTGATATTATAAACATTGGGTTAACAACATTTAACAAGATCGTTAACCTAAAGGTTTCAAAACAACATTTACATGTAACGACTAACGATGACTTAACGACTCAGTTAAAATGTATATACATGTAGTATTTTAATATGTATTTATACACTTTTGAAAGACTTCAATACACTTATCAAAATACTTCTACTTAACAAAAATGCTTACAATTACATCCTCGTTCAGTTTCATCAACAATTCTACTCGTATGCACCCGTATTCGTACTCGTACAATACACAGCTTTTAGATGTATGTACTATTGGTATATACACTCCAATGATCAGCTCTTAGCAGCCCATGTGAGTCACCTAACACATGTGGGAACCATCATTTGGCAACTAGCATGAAATATCTCATAAAATTACAAAAATATGAGTAATCATTCATGACTTATTTACATGAAAACAAAATTACATATCCTTTATATCTAATCCATACACCAACGACCAAAAACACCTACAAACACTTTCATTCTTCAATTTTTTTCATCTAATTGATCTCTCTCAAGTTCTATCTTCAAGTTCTAAGTGTTCTTCATAAATTCCAAAAGTTCTAGTTTCATAAAATCAAGAATACTTTCAAGTTTGCTAGCTCACTTCCAATCTTGTAAGGTGATCATCCAACCTCAAGAAATCTTTGTTTCTTATAGTAGCTTATCATTCTAATACAAGGTAATAATCATATTCAAACTTTGGTTCAATTTCTATAACTATAACAATCTTATTTCAAGTGATGATCTTACTTGAACTTGTTTTCGTGTCATGATTCTGCTTCAAGAACTTCGAGCCATCCAAGGATCCATTGAAGCTAGATCCATTTTTCTCTTTTCCAGTAGGTTTATCCAAGGAACTTAAGGTAGTAATGATGTTCATAACATCATTTGATTCATACATATAAAGCTATCTTATTCGAAGGTTTAAACTTGTAATCACTAGAACATAGTTTAGTTAATTCTAAACTTGTTCGCAAACAAAAGTTAATCCTTCTAACTTGACTTTTAAAATCAACTAAACACATGTTCTATATCTATATGATATGCTAACTTAATGATTTAAAACCTGGAAACACGAAAAACACCGTAAAACCGGATTTACGCCGTCGTAGTAACACCGCGGGCTGTTTTGGGTTAGTTAATTAAAAACTATGATAAACTTTGATTTAAAAGTTGTTATTCTGAGAAAATGATTTATATTATGAACATGAAACTATATCCAAAAATTATGGTTAAACTCAAAGTGGAAGTATGTTTTCTAAAATGGTCATCTAGACGTCGTTCTTTCGACTGAAATGACTACCTTTACAAAAACGACTTGTAACTTATTTTTCTGACTATAAACCTATGCTTTTTCTGTTTAGATTCATAAAATAGAGTTCAATATGAAACCATAGCAATTTGATTCACTCAAAACGGATTTAAAATGAAGAAGTTATGGGTAAAACAAGATTGGATAATTTTTCTCATTTTAGCTACTTGAAAATTGGTAACAAATCTATTCCAACCATAACTTAATCAACTTGTATTGTATATTATGTAATCTTGAGATACCATAGACACGTATACAACGTTTCGACCTATCATGTCGACACATCTATATATATTTCGGAACAACCATAGACACTCTATATGTGAATGTTGGAGTTAGCTATACAGGGTTGAGGTTGATTCCAAAATATATATAGTTTGAGTTGTGATCAATACTGAGATACGTATATACTGGGTCGTGGATTGATTCAAGATAATATTTATCTATTTATTTCTGTACATCTAACTGTGGACAACTAGTTGTAGGTTACTAACGAGGACAGCTGACTTAATAAACTTAAAACATCAAAATATATTAAAAGTGTTGTAAATATATTTTAAACATACTTTGATATATATGTATATATTGTTATAGGTTCGTGAATCAACCAGTGGCCAAGTCTTACTTCCCGACGAAGTAAAAATCTGTGAAAGTGAGTTATAGTCCCACTTTTAAAATCTAATATTTTGGGATGAGAATACATGCATGTTTTATAAATGATTTACAAAATAGACACAAGTACGTGAAACTACATTCTATGGTTGAATTATCGAAATCGAATATGCCCCTTTTTATTAAGTCTGGTAATCTAAGAATTAGGGAACAGACACCCTAATTGACACGAATCCTAAAGATAGATCTATTGGGCCTAACAAACCCCATCCAAAGTACCGGATGCTTTAGTACTTCGAAATTTATATCATATCCGAAGGGTGTCCCGGAATGATGGGGATATTCTTATATATGCATCTTGTTAATGTCGGTTACCAGGTGTTCACCATATGAATGATTTTTATCTCTATGTATGGGATGTGTATTGAAATATGAAATCTTGTGTTCTATTATTATGATTTGATATATATAGGTTAAACCTATAACTCACCAACATTTTTGTTGACGTTTTAAGCATGTTTATTCTCAGGTGATTATTAAGAGCTTCCGCTGTCGCATACTTAAATAAGGACGAGATTTGGAGTCCATGCTTGTATGATATTGTGTAAAAACTGCATTCAAGAAATTTATTTTGTTGTAACATATTTGTATTGTAAACCATTATGTAATGGTCGTGTGTAAACAGAATATTTTAGATTATCATTATTTGATAATCTACGTAAAGATTTTTAAACCTTTATTGAAGAAATAAAGGTTATGGTTTGTTTTAAAATTAATGCAGTCTTTGAAAAACGTCTCATATAGAGGTCAAAACCTCGCAACGAAATCAATTAATATGGAACGTTTTTAATCAATAAGAACGGGACATTTCAAAGAATGCATTTAACGAGCAATTAAAAATATCACTGTAGGGACTTAGTCGGACATAGCCGGGTATAGCATAGTTTAACAGTTGGTACTTGTGTCTAAATTGTAAATAGTAAAAGTAGCATGTGTCTCACCCCAAAAAGTTAAAAAGTTGCATGCAATAAAGAGTGGGGCTATGAGTTCACCTTAATAGGAGAAGAGTTCGTTATTCCTTAGAAGAGAAAGATAAGTGAGTTGGATGATCGTGAGCCGAATGTCAACCTAGTGACATTAAGAATAGTTTAGATGTTTTGCCCGAGTTAAATATAAGTTTAAGTATGTATGTACTTAAGTATAGTTCGTTTTGCTAAGTTTCTATTCTTAGTAAGTTTCCATTTTTAGAAAGTTTCCATGTTTAGAAAGTTGCCATGTCTAGAAAGTTTTCCACTTTTAGTAAGTTTCCTCTTTTATTAAGTTTCCATGTTTAGATAGTTTTCAAGTTTAGAAAGTTTCCATTTATAGTAAGTTAGTGTTGAACACTAGTGAGTTGTCCTTAATAAGTCTACCACTTATTAAGTGTGAAAGTAACTAAGTGTATGATTACTATAGTCGGGTTGATATTGTGGACCATACCCAAACATCTATGCCACCGCCGAGTCACTAGAATGACCAATTGTTACCGGTTGGCCCAGGATTTCTCGACCAAAATCTAAGTTTGGCATTAGAGAACCACAAGCGTCCCATAGTGGTACCAAGGATCACCCTAGGCCTTAATGAGATGACCCGTCCTAATCCATAAGGATGAATACAATAACATATAATTTCAATGCGAGGTATTGACCTCTATATGCGACATTTTTCAAAATCTGCATTTGTTTTTATAATACAAACCATAACCTTTATTATAACCAAAGGATTTAAACAACATAATAATGATTATCGTTTAGCGATAATCTTAGTCTTACAAACTTTACATGTGATAACAATAACACGATTTCCAACATATTTCACATTACAAATCTTTCGAAATGCAGTTTTATTTTTGACACAAATATGCATACTCCAAATCTTGCTTAAATTCAGCATAATGCAGCGGAAGCTTTTATTTATCACCTGAGAATAAACATGCTTAAAACGTCAACATAAAGTTGGTGAGATATAGGTTTAATGCTAGCAGCGTTATCAATATAGACCACAAGATTTCATATACATAAACATTTTAATAAAAATATTCTAAGTGGTTGAGCACTTGGTAACCATACTTAACATTTAATCGACGTCGCATATTCTCTTTATTATAAAATCTCACTACACTGTACCAAGTGTAGTCACCAAAATGAAGTACTGTGCAACCGTTGAATACTGGTCGTCCAGTCCGGTTGGGGTTGTCAGGCCCGATAGATCTATCAACATGATTCGCGTTTACAATACCACATGTAAATAGTAATTACCAAGCTACAGGGAAATATGCCAGTGGTACAACTCAATGTAGAATATATTTTTTTATCACTTGTGTCCATAACGTAAATCATAAAATGCATGTATTATCATCCCGAAATATTTAGAGTTTAAAAGTGGGACTATATACTCACTTTTGCCTTGAAGATATATAACACGACCTGGACTCCGATAGATATCACGAACCTAACCATATATAATATATCAACATATTTTCTTTTCAAATAATCGTTACATATATACTTATAATGCTTTTAATTTCTAATAGTCCGTAGTTAGCAGTCCGATGTTAGTTGCTCAATAAAATAAATAAAGACCCCATCGTATTCGTATTGATCGGAATTAATCTCGACCCATGGTACCGTGTTGTCAAATGACATGTTTTGTACATGGTGTCTTATGATTTAAAATCGTGATCCAAAGTACCGTATTGTCAAATGACGTGTTGTGTACAATCATGAGGTCTTATAATTAATCTTCACGTGTTGTTTACGGGTGGTCCTGAAATATATAAAATCAAATCATGAGTAAATATATATATAATATCATATTAATTAGCAAGGATATGATTAGTTTAGTTTTACTTAAAATATTTTCGTAGCTAAACTAGCTTCGGATACCCGATTTTGTTTTAGCCGTAGTTTCTTCAATACAACTCCGTTTTTGTTGGTTCAACTTGAGACTTCCTTGGATCGAGCCATTATTTATGAATATGAACAGTAAATATCTTGGTTTGTATTCGAAATCACAGGTTATAGGTCAAACTTAGGTGAATCTTATGAAAGTGATCCTTTCCGTCATAAAAACAACATCTATATGATTATTTTTAAAAAATACTTACACTTTGAGTTAAACCATGAGATTTTTATATGTTAACATATTCATAAGAAATATCATTTTTCCAGAATATAAACTTCCAATTCAAAGTTTAAGATGGTTTTTAATTATCCAACCCAAAACAGCCTCCGGTTGTACTTCGACGACGTAGATTAAGTTTTTAAGGTGTTCTTTGTAAAATCAAGTTGTATCTTGTTAAGTTAGCATATCATTATGATATATTACAGGTCTTGAAGTGTTTTAAAAGTCAAGTTAGAAGGATCTATTTAGTTTACGAACAAGTTTGAAATCATTCAAACTATGTTCTTGTTGTTATAATTTATCACTCAAAATAAGATAACTATATATAAATATGAATCAAATAAGATTATGAATAAGGTTACTACCTCAAATTACTTGGATAAAGCTACTGAAAAGGAAGTATAACTCTTGATCCTAAAGAGTGGTGAAGTTGGATTGAAAGATTGGAAGTAAACTTAGAATATAGACTTGAAATGAAAGTAGTATCTTGTAGTGTTCTGGTTTGATCTTAATATGATGGTTATTAAGGTGATTCTTGAGAGAGTTTTTGCTGGATTTCTTAGAGGTGAATGAAGCTTACAAGTAGGTGTTTTTAGCTAGAGAAAATGTGTAGTAAAAATGAAAATGAAATGGAGTATAAATTGCGGTGAAATGATGTATAAGTTTGTAATATTGTGCAAAAGTCTTGTAATATGCCAAGTTGATTAATCATGCATACTAAGATCCAAAATTTGCTGACTCATGGCTGCTAATAAAGTGATTGTGATGTGTATATACCAATAGTAAATACGTATAGAAGCTGGGTATGATACGGTTATATATACCCTTGATATACTTGTAGAAATCTTGAGGAAACGGAACAAGAATTCATATATAACTATCATTTGTGAATATACTTATATTGTTTTATGTATTTAAGCCCTTTAAAAGTGATTAAATACGTATTTATACGATACTTGTATAAGCATTATAGGTAATAGGTATATATATGTCCAAGAACGTTACATATAGTTACCGTTTTGAAAACTTAAGTTAGTAGTCTCAAAGTATACTTATAACTCATTGTTATTAGTACACAATGATATGTTAAACCATCCTTAGATCATGTTAAATATGTATAAATACGTATATGTACACAATCGTATAATTATCGTATGTTATATAGTTCATGATATCATCGGTCAAATTGGACTGTCAAACGTTGTGTAAAACTCTTTTCAAAAATACAAGACTCAACAATTTGGATTGCTTATCATGTTGGTAATGTTTAATTTATGTAAATATTAATCTCATATGTATAAAATGATCGGAAAAATCCGGGTCGTTACACTTAAGCAGCGTCGACGTTCAAGTAATTTCACGCTATCGTGAATGACTATTGTAATTATATGTATTATAATATAAGTAGTATATTATAATATTATAAGTGTTACTAGTAGTATAAGTATATAAGCGTTAGTATTATATAGTAGAAATAGTAGTATTAGGGTTTAATAATAAATAAATGATTAGGGTTTAAGGAGTAAGTAGTAGTATTAATTAATTAGGTCTAATTAATTAAAGTAGTACTAATGATTATGGTTTAGTAAATTAAGGTTTAGGTTTAATTAGGGTTTAAGTATAATATATATATATATATATATATATATATATATATATATATATATATATATATATATATATATATATATATATATATATATATATATATATATATATATATATATATATATATATATATATATATATATATATATATATATATATATATATATATATATATATATATATATATATGTATCGTGTATATGTATACATATATAGTTTTTATATATATATATAGGCATGTATATATGTATGTGTGTGTATATATATATATATATATATATATATATATATATATATATATATATATATATATATATATATATATATATATATTATAGTAAATATATGTATATGTGGTATGTATATCTTGTTTCTATTTTTAAACCATTAACAAATCTTGATCAAATCTTCTAGGGTTTAAAGATCAAATAAAAATCTTTTTTTTAAACCGTAGGTGTATATGTATGTATATGTTTATATATATATATATATATATATATATATATATATATATATATATATATATATATATATATATATATATATATATATATATATATATATATATATGATTATTAACATAAACATGAATCAACAAGATAGAATTAAAAGTTTAGATCTAGGGTTTTTACCTTGTTGAAGATTAACAAGAAAAAGATGAAGATAACTTGGTGATGAAGAACAAACACTTGAAAAACTCAAGAACACCTTGAAGATCACGAAGAACACGATCAAGATTGCTTAAAGATAACTTGAAGATTGCTTGAAGAAGGTGGTGGTGTGTTGGTGGTTTCTTGGCCAAAATTTCCAAGAGAGAGGGAGAGGGAGATTGTGATTTTTGAGAGAGGAGAATAGAATGTGTTGGTACAAAAAAATGAGTTAACCTAGTGTAGTGACCCGAACTTTTCCATGTTTATATATATTAATTGAGATTGATATTTACATGATTAAATGTTTCCAACATGTTAAGCAATCAAACTTGTTAAGACTTGATTAATTGAAATATGTTTCATATAGACAATTGATCACCCAAGTTGACCGGTGATTCACGAATGTTAAAACTTGTAAAAACTATATGATGACATATATATGGATATATATATATATAGTTAACATGATACTATGATAAGTAAACATATCATTAAGTATATTAACAATGAACTACATATGTAAAAACAAGACTACTAACTTAATGATTTTTAAACGAGACATATATGTAACGATTATCGTTGTAAAGACATTTAATGTATATATATCATATTAAGAGATATTCATACATGATAATATCATGATAATATAATAATTTAAAATCTCATTTGATATTATAAACATTGGGTTAACAACATTTAACAAGATCGTTAACCTAAAGGTTTCAAAACAACACTTACATGTAACGACTAATGATGACTTAACGACTCAGTTAAAATGTATATACATGTAGTGTTTTAATATGTATTTATACACTTTTGAAAGACTTCAAGACACTTATCAAAATACTTCTACTTAACAAAAATGCTTACAATTACATCCTCGTTCAGTTTCATCAACAATTTTACTCGTATGCACCCGTATTCGTACTCGTACAATACACAGCTTTTAGATGTATGTACTATTGGTATATACACTCCAATGATCAGCTCTTAGCAGCCCATGTGAGTCACCTAACACATGTGGGAACCATCATTTGGCAACTAGCATGAAATATCTCATAAAATTACAAAAATATGAGTAATCATTCATGACTTATTTACATGAAAACAAAATTACATATCCTTTATATCTAATCCATACACCAACGACCAAAAACACCTACAAACACTTTCATTCTTCAATTTTCTTCATCTAATTGATCTCTCTCATGTTCTATCTTCAAGTTCTAAGTGTTCTTCATATATTCTACAAGTTCTAGTTACATAAAATCAAGAATACTTTCAAGTTTGCTAGCTCACTTCCAATCTTGTAAGGTGATCATCCAACCTCAAGAAATCTTTGTTTCTTATAGTAGCTTATCATTCTAATACAAGGTAATAATCATATTCAAACTTTGGTTCAATTTCTATAACTATAACAATCTTATTTCAAGTGATGATCTTACTTGAACTTGTTTTCGTGTCATGATTCTGCTTCAAGAACTTCGAGCCATCCAAGGATCCATTGAAGCTAGATCCATTTTTCTCTTTTCCAGTAGGTTTATCCAAGGAACTTAAGGTAGTAATGATGTTCATAACATCATTCGATTCATACATATAAAGCTATCTTATTCGAAGGTTTAAACTTGTAATCACTAGAACATAGTTTAGTTAATTCTAAACTTGTTCGCAAACAAAAGTTAATCCTTCTAACTTGACTTTTAAAATCAACTAAACACATGTTCTATATCTATATGATATGCTAACTTAATGATTTAAAACCTGGAAACACGAAAAACACCGTAAAACCGGATTTACGCCGTCGTAGTAACACCGCGGGCTGTTTTGGGTTAGTTAATTAAAAACTATGATAAACTTTGATTTAAAAGTTGTTATTCTGAGAAAATGATTTTTATTATGAACATGAAACTATATCCAAAAATTATGGTTAAACTCAAAGTGAAAGTATGTTTTCTAAAATGGTCATCTAGACGTCGTTCTTTCGACTGAAATGACTACCTTTACAAAAATGACTTGTAACTTATTTTTCCGACTATAAACCTATACTTTTTCTGTTTAGATTCATAAAATAGAGTTCAATATGAAACCATAGCAATTTTATTCACTCAAAACGGATTTAAAATGAAGAAGTTATGGGTAAAACAAGATTGGATAATTTTTCTCATTTTAGCTACGTGAAAATTGGTAACAAATCTATTCCAACCATAACTTAATCAACTTGTATTGTATATTATGTAATCTTGAGATACCATAGAAACGTATACAATGTTTCGACCTATCATGTCGACACATCTATATATATTTCGGAACAACCATAGACACTCTATATGTGAATGTTGGAGTTAGCTATACAGGGTTGAGGTTGATTCCAAAATATATATAGTTTGAGTTGTGATCAATACTGAGATACGTATACACTGGGTCGTGGATTGATTCAAGATAATATTTATCGATTTATTTCTGTACATCTAACTGTGGACAACTAGTTGTAGGTTACTAACGAGGACAGCTGACTTAATAAACTTAAAACATCAAAATATATTAAAAGTGTTGTAAATATATTTTGAACATACTTTGATATATATGTATATATTGTTATAGGTTCGTGAATCAACCAGTGGCCAAGTCTTACTTCCCGACGAAGTAAAAATCTGTGAAAGTGAGTTATAGTCCCACTTTTAAAATCTAATATTTTTGGGATGAGAATACATGCAGGTTTTATAAATGATTTACAAAATAGACACAAGTACGTGAAACTACATTCTATGGTTGCATTATCGAAATCGAATATGCCCCTTTTTATTAAGTCTAGTAATCTAAGAATTAGGGAACAGACACCCTAATTGACGCGAATCCTAAAGATAGATCTATTGGGCCTAACAAACCCCATCCAAAGTACCAGATGCTTTAGTACTTCGAAATTTATATCATATCCAAAGGGTGTCCCGGAATGATGGAGATATTCTTATATATGCATCTTGTTAATGTCGGTTACCAGGTGTTCACCATATGAATGATTTTTATCTCTATGTATGGGATGTGTATTGAAATATGAAATCTTGTGGTCTATTATTATGATTTGATATATATAGGTTAAACCTATAACTCACCAACATTTTTGTTGACGTTTTAAGCATGTTTATTCTCAGGTGATTATTAAGAGCTTCCGCTGTCGCATACTCAAATAAGGACGAGATTTGGAGTCCATGCTTGTATGATATTGTGTAAAAACTGCATTCAAGAAACTTATTTTGTTGTAACATATTTGTATTGTAAACCATTATGTAATGGTCGTGTGTAAACAGGATATTTTAGATTATCATTATTTGATAATCTACGTAAAGTTTTTTAAAACCTTTATCTATGAAATAAAGGTTATGGTTTGTTTTAAAAATGAATGCAGTCTTTGAAAAACGTCTCATATAGAGGTCAAAACCTCGCAACGAAATCAATTAATATGGAACGTTTTTAATCAATAAGAACGTGACATTTCAGTTGGTATCAGAGCGTTGGTCTTAGAGAACCAGAATTTTGCATTAGTGTGTCTTATCAAGTTTGTTAGGATGCATTAGTGAGTCTGGACTTCGACCGTGTTTACTTGAAAAATGATTGCTTAACAAATTTTGTTGGAAACTATATATTTTTAACATGTGAATATTATGTGATATATTAATCTCTTAACGCGTTTGATATTATGTGATAGATGTCTACCTCTAGAACAAGTCCCATTGACTCACCTAATAATAATGAAGAGTCAAATATAAATTGGAATGATTCGTGGACTGATTCACAAGTTCCCGAAGAGGAACCGGAAGAAGAGTCGGAACCGGAAGAAGAATCGGAACCGGAAGAAGAATCGGAACCGGATGAAGAAATAGAACCGGTGGGGGAAATAATAAAACGGTTAAGTAAAAGAAAATCCTCAACCAACCGACCAAGGTTAATTATGGTCAATGGTGTTTCCGCCAAGGAAGTAAAATATTGGGAGGATTACCAATTCTCCGATGAATCGGATTCCGACGAGAATTCCGATGATGTTATCGAAATTACCCCAACTGAATTTAAAAAGGCAAAAGAAAATAATAAGGGAAAGGGCATAAAAATAGAGAAATCTAATTCCAACCCCGATGAACTTTATATGTATCGTCAACCCCCGAAGTCCTTAAGTTGTAACAATGACCCGGGAACCTCTAAACCACCAGGTTTTTCTAAACCAATGTGGAAAATGACGGCTCGTATTAGGAGAACATCATATATCCCTAGAAACTTGGCAAAACGAACCAAAACCGAAGAAGAAGAAACAAGCGAGTCGGAATAAGATAGTTGTATTCGTGTGGTGTAATATATGTAATATAGTGTGCTTATGCTTTATGATATATGTAAAAATTGCTTGTATTAATAAGTATTTTTTTTTATGAATCTAACTCTTGTCTATTTTACAGTATAAAAACACAAAATGGATAGACAACCCAATATTTTAAGAGACCTACCCGGAGACATGATTGATGAAATCTTGTCTAGAGTCGGTCAGAATTCTTCGGCACAACTATTTATGGCGAGATCAGTTTGTAAGACATTCGAAGAATGTTCCAAGAATGCCTTGGTTTATAAAAGGCTTTCGTTCGAAAGATGGGGGATATCACATTGGGAAATCCATAAGTTACGATGTGTTTACTTTGACGCATATATTGCGGGGAACCCAAATGCTATTTTACGCAATGGGTTAAGAAATTATTTTGACTCAATATATCCGAATATTGGACTTCGTGATTTAGAAAAAGCGGCTAACATGCAACATAAAGAAGCATGTTATGCTTACGGATTAGTAATGTTCGCTTCTCACCAAAGTGAGAACAAGAACATCGGGCTACAACTATTAAACAAAATGTTTCCACAAGTGACGGAGTCGGTAATTGGGGTAATAAAAGAGGTTTTTAGATTGTTACGGGACTGTTGGACATTACGTAACCCTCGTCCCTTTGATGATGTTACAACACGCTGTCTTATCAACGGCCATAACGGTTATGTTCCACAAGACCAAGGATGGGAAGTAATCCTAGTAAAACCAGAATACATGACTTGTTTCTGGACGTATGAATTACGTGTCTTTATTGCCTTTGCTGAACGACTTGTGTACTAGCTAGAATTATCTTCACAACCATCTTGTATCAAATTTATTGTGTGCTATATTTCATGCTATATGTAAAATAAGCGGTATTGTAAGTTTGTAAAATATTGTGTAAAAGTTTGAACGCGAAATATTATTATAATCAGTTTTTCATATAGAATTGTAGTAGTTGAATTGTATATTAGCTACTAAGTATGAACTTAACGGGTAGGTACTACCCGAATTTAAACTTATAAAACGCTAATATGAAGAAAAAGCTTTTATAAATGAGTTCATATTATGCTACGAAATACTATTAACTACTCTTAATATTCTGTATGATTAACTTGTTCCATTTGACTATTTTGAAGGAAATGGCACCGACTACTCGACACACCGTGAATATGAATGAAGAGGAATTCTGTACTTTTCTAGCTTCAAACATAGCCGCAGTACAGGCTGCGCTACATACCAACAATAACCTTGGATCTAGCAGTACAGAAAATCGTGTAGGATGCACCTACAAAGAATTCACTGCCTGCAAACCTTTGGAATTTGATGGAACCGAAGGACCGATCGGATTGAAACGGTGGACCGAGAAGGTCGAATCGGTGTTTGCCATAAGTAAGTGTACTGAAGAGGACAAAGTGAAGTACGCTACGCATACCTTCACAGGTTCTGCATTAACATGGTGGAATACCTATCTAGAGCAAGTGGGACAAGACGATGCGTACGCACTACCGTGGTCAGCATTCAAGCACTTGATGAACGAGAAGTACCGTCCCAGAACCGAGGTCAATAAGCTCAAGACAGAACTTAGAGGGTTAGAAACCCAAGGATTTGATATTACCACGTACGAAAGACGATTCACAGAATTATGCCTATTGTGTCCGGGAGCATTCGAAGATGAGGAAGAGAAGATCGACGCGTTTGTGAAAGGATTACCGGAAAGAATCCAAGAAGATATAAGTTCACACGAGCCCGCCTCCATACAACAGGCATGTAGAATGGCTCACAAACTAGTGAACCAGATTGAAGAAAGAATTAAAGAACAGACTGCTGAAGAGGCCAATGTGAAGCAAGTCAAAAGAAAGTGGGAGGAAAACGGTGATAAGAATCACCAATACAACAACAACAGCAATTACAACAATAATCGCAACAATTATCCCAACAATCGCAACATCAATCGCAACTACAATAAATGGCCCAACAACAACAACAACAACAACAACAGCAACTACAACAATCATCCCAACAACAATAATAACCGCAACAACAACAACAATCAGAAGCAGCTATGCCAAAGGTGTGAAAAGTATCACTCGGGGTTCTGCACAAAATTTTGCAACAAGTGTAAAAGAAATGGTCATAGCGCGGCGAAGTGTGAGGTCTACGGACCAGGGGTTAATAGAACGAAAGGAACAAATGGTGTCGGAACGAGTAATGGCGGAGCAAGTAGTGTCGAAGCAAGTTATGCCAATGTAGTTTGTTATAAATGTGGAAAACTGGGCCACATTATTAGAAATTGCCCGAACCAGGAGAACACGAATGGATAAGGCCACGAAAGAGTTTTCAATATTAATGCAGCAGAGGCACAGGAAGACCCAGAGCTTGTTACGGGTACGTTTCTTATTGACAATAAATCTGCTTACGTTTTATTTGATTCGGGTGCGGATAGAAGCTATATGAGTAGAGATTTTTGTGCTAAATTAAGTTGTCCATTGACGCCTTTGGATAGTAAATTTTTACTCGAATTAGCAAATGGTAAATTAATTTCAGCAGATAATATATGTCGGAATCGAAAAATTAAACTGGTTAGCGAAACATTTAAGATTGATTTGATACCAGTAGAGTTAGGGAGTTTTGATGTGATAATCGGTATGGACTGGTTGAAAGAAGTGAAAGCAGAGATCGTTTGTTACAAAAATGCAATTCGCATTATACGAGAAAAAGGAAAACCCTTAATGGTGTACGGAGAAAAGGGCAACACGAAGCTACATCTTATTAGTAATTTGAAGGCACAAAAACTAATAAGAAAAGGTTGCTATGCTGTTCTAGCACACGTTGAGAAAGTACAAACTGAAGAAAAGAGCATCAATGATGTTCCCATTGCAAAAGAATTTCCCGATGTATTTTCGAAAGAATTACCGGGATTACCCCCACATCAATCCGTTGAATTTCAAATAGATCTTGTACCAGGAGCTGCACCAATAGCTCTTGCTCCTTACAGACTCGCACCCAGTGAGATGAAAGAACTGCAAAGCCAATTACAAGAACTTTTAGAGCGTGGTTTCATTCGACCAAGCACATCACCGTGGGGAGCTCCTGTTTTGTTTGTCAAGAAGAAAGATGGTACATTCAGGTTGTGTATCGACTACCGAGAGTTGAACAAACTTACCATCAAGAACCGCTACCCACTACCGAGAATCGACGACTTATTTGATCAACTACAAGGCTCGTCTGTTTATTCAAAGATTGACTTACGTTCCGGGTATCATCAAATGCGGGTGAAAGAAGATGATATTCCAAAGACTGCTTTCAGAACACGTTACGGTCATTACGAGTTTATGGTCATGCCGTTTGGTTTAACTAATGCACCAGCTGTGTTCATGGATCTTATGAACCGAGTGTGTGGACCATACCTTGACAAGTTTGTCATTGTTTTCATTGATGTCATACTTATTTACTCAAAGAATGACCAAGAACACGGTGAACATTTGAGAAAGGTGTTAGAAGTATTAAGGAAGGAAGAATTGTATGCTAAGTTTTCAAAGTGTGCATTTTGGTTGAAAGAATTTCAATTCCTCGGTCACATAGTGAACAAAGAAGGTATTAAGGTGGATCCGGCAAAGATAGAAACTGTTGAAAAGTGGGAAACCCCGAAAACTCCGAAACACATACGCCAATTTTTAGGACTAGCTGGTTACTACAGAAGGTTCATCCAAGACTTTTCCAGAATAGCAAAACCCTTGACTGCATTAACGCATAAAGGGAAGAAATTTGAATGGAATGATGAACAAGAGAAAGCGTTTCAGTTATTGAAGAAAAAGCTAACTACGGCACCTATATTGTCATTGCCTGAAGGGAATGATGATTTTGTGATTTATTGTGACGCATCAAAGCAAGGTCTCGGTTGTGTATTAATGCAACGAACGAAGGTGATTGCTTATGCGTCTAGACAATTGAAGATTCACGAACAAAATTATACGACGCATGATTTGGAATTAGGCGCGGTTGTTTTTGCATTAAAGACTTGGAGGCACTACTTATATGGGGTCAAAAGTATTATATATACCGACCACAAAAGTCTTCAACACATATTTAATCAGAAACAACTGAATATGAGGCAGCGTAGGTGGATTGAATTATTGAATGATTACGACTTTGAGATTCGTTACCACCCGGGGAAGGCAAATGTGGTAGCCGATGCCTTGAGCAGGAAGGACAGAGAACCCATTCGAGTAAAATCTATGAATATAATGATTCATAATAACCTTTCTACTCAAATAAAGGAGGCGCAACAAGGAGTTTTAAAAAAGGGAAATTTAAAGGATGAAATACCCAAAGGATCGGAGAAGCATCTTAATATTCGGGAAGACGGAACCCGGTAGAGGGCTGAAAGGATTTGGGTACCAAAATTTGGAGATATGAGAGAAATGGTACTTAGAGAAGCTCATAAAACCAGATACTCAATACATCCTGGAACGGGGAAGATGTACAAGGATCTCAAGAAACATTTTTGGTGGCTGGGTATGAAAGCCGATGTTGCTAAATACGTAGGAGAATGTTTGACGTGTTCTAAGGTCAAAGCTGAGCATCAGAAACCATCAGGTCTACTTCAACAACCCGAAATCCCGGAATGGAAATGGGAAAACATTACCATGGATTTCATCACTAAATTGCCAAGGACTGCAAGTGGTTTTGATACTATTTGGGTAATAGTTGATCGTCTCACCAAATCAGCACACTTCCTGCCAATAAGAGAAGATGACAAGATGGAGAAGTTAGCACGACTGTATTTGAAGGAAGTCGTCTCCAGACATGGAATACCAATCTCTATTATCTCTGATAGGGATGGCAGATTTATTTCAAGATTCTGGCAGACATTACAGCAAGCATTAAGAACTCGTCTAGACATGAGTACTGCCTATCATCCACAAACTGAGGGGCAGAGCGAAAGGACGATACAAACGCTTGAAGACATGCTACGAGCATGTATTATTGATTTCAGAAACAGTTGGGATCGACATCTACCATTAGCAGAATTTTCCTACAACAACAGCTACCATTCAAGCATTGAGATGGCGCCGTTTGAAGCACTTTATGGTAGAAAGTGCAGGTCTCCGATTTGTTGGAGTGAAGTGGGGGATAGACAGATTACGGGTCCGGAGATTATACAAGAAACTACCGAGAAGATCATCCAAATTCAACAACGGTTGAAAACCGCCCAAAGTCGACAAAAGAGCTACGCTGACATTAAAAGAAAAGATATAGAATTTGAAATTGGAGAGATGGTCATGCTTAAAGTTGCACCTTGGAAAGGCGTTGTTCAATTTGGTAAACGAGGGAAATTAAATCCAAAGTATATTGGACCATTCAAGATTATTGATCGTGTCGGACCAGTAGCTTACCGACTTGAGTTACCTCAACAACTCGCGGCTGTACATAACACTTTCCACGTCTCGAATTTGAAGAAATGTTTTGCTAAAGAAGATCTCACTATTCCGTTAGATGAAATCCAAATCAACGAAAAACTTCAATTCATCGAAGAACCCGTCGAAATAATGGATCGTGAGGTTAAAAGACTTAAGCAAAACAAGATACCAATTGTTAAGGTTCGATGGAATACTCATAGAGGACCAGAGTTCACCTGGGAGCGTGAAGATCAGATGAAGAAGAAATACCCGCATCTATTTCCAGAAGATTCATCAACACCTTCAACAGCTTAAAATTTCGGGACGAAATTTATTTAACGGGTAGGTACTGTAGTGACCCGAACTTTTCCATGTTTATATATATTAATTGAGATTGATATTTACATGATTAAATGTTTCCGACATGTTAAGCAATCAAACTTGTTAAGACTTGATTAATTGAAATATGTTTCATATAGACAATTGACCACCCAAGTTGACCGGTGATTCACGAACGTTAAAACTTGTAAAAACTATATGATGACATATATATGGATATATATATAGTTAACATGATACTATGATAAGTAAACATATCATTAATTATATTAACAATGAACTACATATGTAAAAACAAGACTACTAACTTAATGATTTTTAAACGAGACATATATGTAACGATTATCGTTGTAAAGACATTTAATGTATATATATCATATTAAGAGATATTCATACATGATAATATCATGATAATATAATAATTTAAAATCTCATTTGATATTATAAACATTGGGTTAAGAACATTTAACAAGATCGTTAACCTAAAGGTTTCAAAACAACACTTACATGTAACGACTAACGATGACTTAACGACTCAGTTAAAATGTATATACATGTAGTGTTTTAATATGTATTTATACACTTTTGAAAGACTTCAAGACACTTATAAAAATACTTCTACTTAACAAAAATGCTTACAATTACATCCTCGTTCAGTTTCATCAACAATTTTACTCGTATGCACCCGTATTCGTACTCGTACAATACACAGCTTTTAGATGTATGTACCATTGGTATATACACTCCAATGATCAGCTCTTAGCAGCCCATGTGAGTCACCTAACACATGTGGGAACCATCATTTGGCAACTAGCATGAAATATCTCATAAAATTACAAAAATATGAGTAATCATTCATGACTTATTTACATGAAAACAAAATTACATATCCTTTATATCTAATCCATACACCAACGACCAAAAACACCTACAAACACTTTCACTCTTCAATTTTCTTCATCTAATTGATCTATCTCAAGTTCTATCTTCAAGTTCTAAGTGTTCTTCATATATTCTACAAGTTCTAGTTACATAAAATCAAGAATACTTTCAAGTTTGCTAGCTCACTTCCAATCTTGTAAGGTGATCATCCAACCTCAAGAAATCTTTGTTTCTTACAGTAGGTTATCATTCTAATACAAGGTAATAATCATATTCAAACTTTGGTTCAATTTCTATAACTATAACAATCTTATTTCAAGTGATGATCTTACTTGAACTTGTTTTCGTGTCATGATTCTGCTTCAAGAACTTCGAGCCATCCAAGGATCTATTGAAGCTAGATCCATTTTTATCTTTTCCAGTAGGTTTATCCAAGGAACTTAAGGTAGTAATGATGTTCATAACATCATTCGATTCATACATATAAAGCTATCTTATTCGAAGGTTTAAACTTGTAATCACTAGAACATAGTTTAGTTAATTCTAAACTTGTTCGCAAACAAAAGTTAATCCTTCTAACTTGACTTTTAAAATCAACTAAACATATGTTCTATATCTATATGATATGCTAACTTAATGATTTAAAACCTGGAAACACGAAAAACACCGTAAAACCGAATTTACGCCGTCGTAGTAACACCGCGGGCTGTTTTGGGTTAGTTAATTAAAAACTATGATAAAATTTGATTTAAAAGTTGTTATTCTGAGAAAATGATTTTTATTATGAACATGAAACTATATCCAAAAATTATGGTTAAACTCAAAGTGGAAGTATGTTTTCTAAAATGGTCATCTAGACGTCGTTCTTTCGACTGAAATGACTACCTTTACAAAAATGACTTGTAACTTATTTTTCCGACTATAAACCTATACTTTTTCTGTTTAGATTCATAAAATAGAGTTCAATATGAAACCATAGCAATTTGATTCACTCAAAACGGATTTAAAGTGAAGAAGTTATGGGTAAAACAAGATTGGATAATTTTTCTCATTTTAGCTACGTGAAAATTGGTAACAAATCTATTCCAACCATAACTTAATCAACTTGTATTGTATATTATGTAATCTTGAGATACCATAGACACGTATACAACGTTTTGACCTATCATGTCAACACATCTATATATATTTCGGAACAACCATAGACACTCTATATGTGAATGTTGGAGTTAGCTATACAGGGTTGAGGTTGATTCCAAAATATATATAGTTTGAGTTGTGATCAATACTGAGATACGTATACACTGGGTCGTGGATTGATTCAAGATAATATTTATCGATTTATTTCTGTACATCTAACTGTGGACAACTAGTTGTAGGTTACTAACGAGGACAGCTGACTTAATAAACTTAAAACATAAAAATATATTAAAAGTGTTGTAAATATATTTTGAACATACTTTGATATATATGTATATATTGTTATAGGTTCGTGAATCAACCAGTGGCCAAGTCTTACTTCCCGACGAAGTAAAAATCTGTGAAAGTGAGTTATAGTCCCACTTTTAAAATCTAATATTTTTGGGATGAGAATACATGCAGGTTTTATAAATGATTTACAAAATAGACACAAGTACGTGAAACTACATTCTATGGTTGAATTATCGAAATCGAATATGCCCCTTTTTATTAAGTCTGGTAATCTAAGAATTAGGGAACAGATACCCTAATTGACGCGAATTCTATAGATAGATCTATTGGGCCTAACAAACCCCATCCAAAGTACCGGATGCTTTAGTACTTCGAAATTTATATCATATCCGAAGGGTGTCCCGGAATGATGGGGATATTCTTATATATGCATCTTGTTAATGTCGGTTACCAGGTGTTCACCATATGAATGATGTTTATCTCTATGTATGGGATGTGTATTGAAATATGAAATCTTGTGGTCTATTATTATGATTTGATATATATAGGTTAAACCTATAACTCACCAACATTTTTGTTGACGTTTTAAGCATGTTTATTCTCAGGTGATTATTAAGAGCTTCCGCTGTCGCATACTTAAATAAGGACGAGATTTGGAGTCCATGCCTATATGATATTGTGTAAAAACTGCATTCAAGAAACTTATTTTGTTGTAACATATTTGTATTGTAAACCATTATGTAATGGTCGTGTGTAAACAGGATATTTTAGATTATCATTATTTGATAATCTACGTAAAATTTTTTAAAACCTTTATCTATGAAATAAAGGTTATGGTTTGTTTTAAAAATGAATGCAGTCTTTGAAAAATGTCTCATATAGAGGTCAAAACCACGCAACGAAATCAATTAATATGGAACGTTTTTAATCAATAAGAACGGGACATTTCACCTAGGTCCCTATTTATAGATGCATATGGAATAATCTAGAATTAGGTTTAGGTTAAGTTTTGCTTAGGGAACAAGTTAGGTTTAATGAGGAGGTGGAGGAGGCTAAGTGGGCCGAAATTTTGAGGGGTAAGAAGGTCATTTTACCCTATTTTTTTGTTGATAAAATCGACTAGGGTTTTTAGGGTTAGGGTTGGAACTTTTCACTTTAGTCCTTGATCTTTAGATTAGCTTAAATGGTTCTTCAAGTATCCAATTTTAATTATTTAAGTGTACAAGGTTATTTATTTTGTTCCCGAAAGTTTATTAGCTCATTATATTCTTTTTTTTTATCTTTTTATTAACTTGTCAATTATTGCACAAAGTTAATTAATATGTTTTATAATTCTTAATACTTAACAATTATTGAGTAAAGTTTAATCGTTAAGTTTTAATTATATAGTTTAGGCAAAATAAATGATGAAAGGATATATAAATGTTAGAAATTTGAGGGTCGTTATAGTACCTCCCCGTTATTAGAAACTTCGTCCCTAAGTTTTAGGTAGACTTCTCGGATGCATCAGCAGTTGAGAAGAGATAGAAGTATTTCCGTATCATTTGGTCTTTGCGTCCCCATGTATATTAGGGGCTTTTACGCGAATCCCAATGGATTTTAACAATAGAGTTTGATTTTCACGTTCCCTGGTACAATCGGGGCCCTTTCGTGAATTCCAATGAGTGTTAACAATAAGTATATTGTTTTGTTTACACGTTTGATCTCATGATCCTTAACCTTAATAGGTCGTTTACAAAGTGCATTAAATGCGGAGTTTTTCCAAGGAATAACAAGAGTGTCGTTTTGACTAGTTTTCCTTTAAAAGGAAAGATGATGCTATACTAGCATTAAATGTGTCGTTGAGCTCATTAAAGTCTTGAGTGCTCATGCCATAATAGTAGGACAGATAAAATAGAATAGACTACGTAAAGATTTCAGTTACGTAGTTTGATGTATGGCTGGTGTTTGTTAGAGATAGTACCAGCTTCAAGTTTCGAAAGGTAACCATAATATCTTTAGTTTTCAAGAGATGTCTAATAGACAAATGAGATGTTAGTTGAGAATTCATTGACTTCAGGATAATACGAGTGATTAAATGAATGACATCGTTAAGTATACATGAGAACTTGTCTTTAGAAATAGTTTCAGGATGTAGCTTTAAGATTTATGATTTCAGTTTCATGTCGAATCATAGATTAAAACTTGGCTAGAATAACATCTAATTGCAATTCATGAAGAAAGAAATGTTTAGAGTATCTTCATAAAGGTAACTCCTTCAGACTAAGAAAGTAGTTTTCGCACAAATGGCGGGTCGGTCTATTATTTACTGATGAGTTTAAACGCGGATGCGAATGTGAAACATTGTTTATTAGATGAAAGAACCTCTGCTTCCTTGTTCAAAAGATCGTAGAATTAATGTTTACGAGAGCGTTGTGGTTTAGGCGTGAAATACCGGAAGTAGAAACTTCTTAACGATTATCATAGCAAGGAAAAGATGATGTACATAAAGAGGTAAGTCTCGTTCTTGCATAGAGAATGAGAATAGATGTGATCCAAACACATTGGAGAGCAATACGAAAAATAATAAGCCAAAGTAATTTTTGAAAAGTTGTGACGTTTGATGTGTCAATATAAACAAAGCGAAGCTATTAGTAAGACTTGAGTTATGTACAACACGTATTATTTTACGTGAGATAATTTGAACATTACTAAAAAGAGTTGATTAAAAGAATGTTTAATTTGATAAAACAAAGGTAAATTGATAAAAATGCGAAAGTGTTTATATAATTTGTAAAAGTAATTTTAGAAGAGGTGACAAAATGATGTTCATAATAAAACTAGGGTTACGTAAAATTTGTAAAGTAATTTCGATTTAATCAAAGTGGAAATTTGTAGAAGCGAAAATATAATTTGATATGTACTAGTCAAAGTACGCAAAGTTAAATTTATGTATAAGATTTTATAAATCGCATAAGTGAAAAATCATTTTTATAAATTCCGTGATAGTTTGAAAATAAAGACTCGTGTAAGAAATCTTTGGAAAACGGTGTACTTGTATTTAAGAGTTTATTTGTTTGAGAAAAATTGATTGAAGATTTGAAAAATTCCGGAGGATAATTGTGTAATAATTGTTTCAAGGTAGTGAAAACTAATGAATTGACTTTTATCAGGGCATGAGTTATTGGACTCAAAATGTTAACATTAAAGTAAGAAGGATGATAATGTGATTATCATTAAATGAGTAAATCCCTCGGATTTAGAGTTATGTATGAAAGAACTTCAAATAAGATTTGCAACTTTGAATCGTTCGAGTGATAGTGAGAGTTCAAGAACTCGGCATGAATAATCTGGCAGTCGCATAGACAAGTATAAATAAATGCTAAAGCAGTGACTTTCAACTATGTAATGATCTTTTGAATTCAACCTTAGTTGGTCTGAGAGGAGGATACATTAAAGTATGATGGAATCATTTCAGTTGTTACAGCAGTTTTTCAGATGTGATGAGTTTAGCTCAAGCCATAACTTGAGATAGTGTATTTCACCTTTGATTTTTGAGCTGAAAATGATCGATTATTGTTTGAGTATGACACCATTACTTGCATGGTGCCAAGTAGTCTATTATAAGTAGATGTACGAGTACAGAAGTTTCTTGCCTATGATAGTCAAAATGTTATACGTATGGAGGTTCCATTCTTCAAAAGATTATGCATATGAGATATTTATCATCTCGACATAGATAATGTGATATTGGACATAGTGTTTGTAATATCGACGTTTGAGGGTTCAAATGACATGGGTTTTTGAAAGTCATATGAAAATTTACACCGAAAGTATAATAACAGAGGGGATTTGGATATAACAAGTGATGATTAAGTATCAATGATCAGGAGATATCCATTTAGGATAAATGAATGTAAAATTTCAAGATTCGATTGTTTACAACCTTTATGGTACATGAAAGTTTGTTAAATGAGTATGAGATCGATATATAGTTTGATTAGAATGAGTTCTTCGTATCTACTAAATATCAAGATGATCATTTTTCTCCTTTCATGCCCTTGCATTTGGGTTTTTGAACAGATAGCGTGAGAGTTTTCTTTGATTCACTTTCTATTCCATACGTCATGATATTGGAATTTTCTATGAATTACCGTAATATAATCACGTTGGCCACCGTCATTATATTTCACTAATTCATATTTCCATTCCAAGGTCACTCCATAAGGTAAGGATATGTGATCAATGATGATTTCTAATATAGTGTGTTAAGGATAGCAGTAACCTTAGCTGGATCGACAACATGTCAGTTTTAAGCCAAAACTTGCACTTGGAAAAGTTTGCGTAGTGTTGTTTTTCTTAAGAGTTCAAGAATGAATTTGAAAATGTTGCTCACATCCTTTCTCACTCTTGGAGAAGATCGAAATGTCATCCATGAAAATAGTTACGAACTTGTCGAGTTATGGTTGACTAGTTTTAAATTGCAGTCTTTATTGACTTGGTCAACTTTCATATTTTTGAAAGTTATGGAAGTTGTGAAAGTTATGAAATGGACGTGGTCAAACGAGAAAGTTATGAAACATCGTGGTAAGAGTTGGTGCGGTTGGACGAACCATGATTCTTCACTACATAAGGGTGTATAGAAGTTTGATAAATCTGATAGGTCATAAGTTTGAAAAAATTTAAGCAGGATAAAGATAAACGAAACACTTTATATTATTAAGAACGAGGCATTAAATAAGCCTTTATTTCATGAGTTGGAAATAGGAATAGTTTAGGCAAAGCCTTTATATAGATAGGAAATTGAAAAAAAAAATAACTAGGAAATATTAAGATTGAAGTAGTCTTCATATTCCTTCTTCTCGTCCTCAACCTTTTTCATAAACTTCTCAACTTTCTCATTCTTCGCCTTTTGTTTCTCATGCAGGAACTCGAGATTATCATAAAGATTAGAAACACCATCATTGATTACATGGTACTTGTAGTCCCTCATAGAAAGTTGATTATTCACGCGGTTTTCCTCCATCTTCAATCTAAGGTCAACATCTTCTCTTAGGTTGGAGAGAGATTGCTTCCCCCATTGGGCATTTTTATCACTTTCATATTTCACCAACTTTATCTCTTTCTTTAGTTCAGCATTTTCCTCCATGAGCTTCTTGATTGCTAGATCTTTTTCCTTCATTTGAACATCGATCCTTGCAATATGGTGAATTAGGCCATCGGTAATTTTTCACAGATTCATGATCTCGTACTTGGCATCAACTTCGTCGTAGGAAGGAGATCGGGATCTTTTCTTTGACGGGCCAGTTTCTTCAAGACGTTTCCTCTTGTCCTTATTTCTCGGGGTTGGATAGTATTCAGGAGATCCATGTGAATTTAGAATAGTATTTGGGCTATAATTTGGTGACGGAGGACCACCAAAGCCATAAGGTGGACTTTGGATTGGTCTTTCAGTGGAAGACCTTTCAGTATCTTTTTCGGTTGGCTTGAAAATATTCATTTTGTTCGCTTGATGGGAATTAGACATCCTAACATTAGGAAAGAGATTTTGATCAGTTTTGTAAAGCATATGTTTTAAGATTACAAGGCAATCATAAGTGCTTTAAAGTCCAAGGCAGGAAAGGTTATAGTTTCCTAGATTGCTAAGGCACCCTAGCTAGCAAGTAAGGCACACATGAAGATGCAATCCTTGTTCTCTATAACAGTCTGGTTATGCTCTGATACCACTCTGTGACGTCCTCCAGATAGGGTCTGGAAGAAAATGTCTCAAATAAACCAACTTATTATAATACAAGAACAATTCTATATGATAAAAATAAACTTTATTGATAACGCAGCAGAAGAAAATAGAATGTCGTTACAAGAATTTAAATTACAATGATGCAATAATAATAAATGCGATAGTTCTTGAGATCCTATGTCCAAGTAGCATCACATAAGTAGAAGATAAGTAAGCTTGATCAATCAGCACCTGAGACAAACATGCTAAAGTGTCAACCAAAAAGGTTGAGTGAAATCATAGGTTTAACAAAAGTAGATGTCGTTGTTTTTAGACCACAAGATTTGTTTTCATAAGTAGATCACACAGATCTTTAACAGTTGGTACTTGTGTCTAAATTGTAAATAGTAAAAGTAGCATGTGTCTCACCCCAAAAAGTTAAAAAAGTTGCATGCAATAAAGAGTGGAGCTATGAGTTCACCTTAATAGGAGAAGAGTTCGTTATTCCTTGGAAGAGAATGATAAGTGAGTTGGATGATCGTGAGCCGAATGTCAACCTAGTAACATTAAGAATAGTTTAGATGTTTTGCCCGAGTTAAAGATAAGTTTAAGTATGTATGTACTTAAGTATAGTTCGTTTTGCTAAGTTTATATTCTTAGTAAGTTTCCATTTTTAGAAAGTTTCCATATTTAGAAAGTTGCCATGTCTAGAAAGTTTTCCACTTTTAGTAAGTTTCCTCTTTTAGTAAGTTTCCATGTTTAGATAGTTTCCACGTTTAGAAAGTTTCCATTTATAGTAAGTTAGTGTTGAACACTAGTGAGTTTTACTTAATAAGTCTACCACTTATTAAGTGTGAAAGTAACTAAGTGTATGATTACTATAGTCGGGTTGATATTGTGGACCATACCCAAACATCTATGCCACCGCCAAGTCACTAGAATGACCAATTGTTACCGGTTGGCCCAGGATTTCTCGACCAAAATCTAAGTTTGGCATTCGAAATCCACAAGCGTCCCATAGTGGTACCAAGGATCACCCTAGGCCTTAAGCAGCGTCGACGTTCAAGTAATTTCACGCTATCGTGAATGACTATTGTAATTATATGTATTATAATATAAGTAGTATATTATAATATTATAAGTGTTAGTAGTAGTATAAGTATATAAGCGTTAGTATTATATAGTATAAATAGTAGTATTAGGGTTTAATAATAAATAAATGATTAGGGTTTAAGGAGTAAGTAGTAGTATTAATTAATTAGGTCTAATTAATTAAAGTAGTACTAATGATTAGGGTTTAGTAAATTAAGGTTTAATAAATTAGGGTTAGGTTTAATTAGGGTTTAAGTATAATATATATATATATATATATATATATATATATATATATATATATATATATATATATATATATATATGTATGTATCGTGTATATGTATACATATATAGTATATATATATATATATATGTATATATATATATATATAGACGTGTATATATGTATATATTTTTTTATAGTAAATATATGTATATGTGGTATGTATATCTTGTTTCCATTTTTAAACCATTAACAAATCTTGATCAAATCTTCTAGGGTTTAAAGATCAAATAAAAATCATTTTTTTTAAACCGTAGGTGTATATGTATGTATATGTATATGTTTATATATATATATATATATATATATATATATATATATATATATATATATATATATTGAACAATATGACTATGATTATGTATAAGAACAAGAACAAGAACATGAATATGATTATGAACATAAACATGAATCAACAAGATAGAATTAAAAGTTTAGATCTAGGGTTTTTACCTTGTTGAAGATTAACAAGAAAAAGATGAAGATAACTTGGTGATGAAGATCAAACACTTGAAAAATTCAAGAACACCTTGAAGATCACGAAGAACACGAAGAACACGATGAAGATTGCTTGAAGATAACTTGAAGATTGCTTGAAGATGGTGGTAGTGTGTTGGTGGTTTCTTGGCCGAAATTTCTAAGAGAGAGGGAGAGGGAGATTGTGATTTTTGAGAGACGAGAATAGAATGTGTTGGTACAAAAAAATGAGTTAACCTAGGTCCCTATTTATAGATGCATATGGAATGATCTAGAATTAGGTTTAGGTTAAGTTTTGCTTAGGGAACAAGTTAGGTTAAATGAGGAGGTGAAGGAGACTAAGTGGGCCAAAATTTTGAGGGGTAAGAAGGTCATTTTACCCTATTTTTTTGTTGATAAAATCGGCTAGGGTTTTTAGGGTTAGGGTTGGAACTTTTCACTTTAGTCCTTGATCTTTAGATTAGCTTAAATGGTTTCTCAAGTATCCAAGTTTAATTATTTAAGTGTACAAGGTTATTTATTTTGTTCCCGAAAGTTTATTAGCTCATTATATTCTTTTTTTAATCTTTTTATTAACTTGTCAATTATTGCACAAAGTTAATTAATATATTTTATAATTCTTAATACTTAACAATTATTGAGTAAAGTTTAATCGTTAAGTTTTAATTATATAGTTTGGGCTAAATAAATGATGAAAGGATATATAAATGTTGGAAATTTGAGGGTCGTTATAGACAGCTATTCATTATGAGTGTAACCAGTACTAGCTTTAGATCCTTCAGAACCAGTAGACCTATGCTCAAGTTGTAAAACTTTAGTAGAGCCCGAAGGTCCACCTGGTTTAGACACAGATGGAACAGAGTGTTCCATCTCATCATCAAAGAACCCAGCAACATGGATTGGTGAGGGATTTGCTGCTGGTTCTTCTTCATCATCTAGAGCTCGCTGAGTTGGCTCTTCAAACAGTAAATCCTCATCTTCTTGACCAGAAGATGAAGTAGGGGCAGTTTCATCAAATGTAACATTAATAGATTCTACAAAACAACCCCTTCTTTTATTGAAAACCCTATATGCCTTTGACATGTTGGAATATCCAAGAAATATACCTTCATCAGCCTTAGCATCAAACTTTCCTAGCTGATCCCTATTGTTTAGAATGAAACAGGGAGTGCCAAATACATGAAGAAATGAAATTGAGGGTCTTCTGCCTTTGAGAACTTCATAACAGTTTTTTTGATGTCTTTTCACTATTAAAGATCTATTATAGGTAAAACAAGCAGTGTTCATAGCTTCTGCCCATTTTGAATTTTTCAGCCCAGACTCAGCTAACATAGATCTTGCTGCTTCAATGAGAGTTCTATTTCTTCTTTTTGCAACACCATTCTGTTGAGGTGTTCTCACAGCAGAAAAGTTCTGCGAAATACCTTTGTCAGCACAAAATTCTTCCAATGTAGCATTTTTGAATTCTGTACCATGATCACTTCTAAGCTGCTTCACCAGTTGCCCATTCAGTAGTTCCATTCTTTTGATAAAATTGATAATTTCATCAGCAGCTTCACTCTTTTGCTTCAAAAAGAATACCCAAGTGTATCTGGAATATTCATCAACAATCACCAGTGTATACTTCTTCCCACTACAGCTGGCTATATTAACAGGACCAAAAAGATCCATATAAAGTAGGTGAAATGGTTTCTCAATAGATGAAATCTGCTTCGACTTGAATGAGGCATGGTGATGCTTTCCTTTTTCACATCCAGGACACAATTTGTCCTTCACATAAGACATTGTGGGTAGTCCAGACACCAAACTTTTACTGGATAATTTGTGAATATCTTTAAAGTTAAGATGTGAGAGTCTCTTGTTTCATAACCATTTGAGATTTTCTGCTGCCTTTGAATAAAAACAAGTATCAGTTATTGTGACTGCTGTGTTCATGTCAATTTGATACATGTTCTCATGTCTTTTGGCTGTCAGCAGTGGCTTCCCTGTCTTATCAAAAATAGTGCCAATTTTCCTTCAGAATTGAACTATCTTATTTTTGCTTGTCAGTTGGCTTATGCTGAGTAAGTTGTGTTTAAAACCAACGACATATGCTACGTTTGAGAATGTAACATTCCCATTTGTTAAAGTACCAAAACCCTTTGTGTAACCCAACGAATTATCTCCATATGAAATAACTGGACCATCCTTTTCTTGATAGTCCATTAGTAAGGACTTACTTCCAGTTATATGCCTCGAATAACCACTATCGAGATACCAGATTTGCTTGTTTTGAATGCCCTGTACAGTAGCTAAGAGATTAGTTCTTTTTGGGGAACCCATCCAAGGATGGGTTCTGGAAGTGTCATCTTTGATGATCTCTTCCTGTCTGATGGTTTGCTTGAAGAGGCAGCAGCAGATGGGGTTAGGGTTAGAGTATACCGGTTGGCTAAATGAAACTTGCTGCCACACTTGTAGCATTTTCTTACATTTGGTATCGGTGACTGGTCATACGCTGATTAAATGGGTGCAGTAAGATCGAGTCTGCTTTCAGATATGGCAGCTATGAGCTGGTCAAGCTTGACAGTCATTATCTCAGTGATAGATGACTCAGCACATGATTCCACAATTTGGTTCACTTTAGCTTTTCCCTTAATGGCAGCTTTCCTTTTAGAACCAGTACCATAATCATGGTATACTGCTTTACCTTTGTTGTTCGACGAGCCAGTGTGGGAAGTTACTGACCCGTCTGCTGATACCGGTCGATTCGTGTGAATCTTGATTTCTGCCTTTGACTTGCCAGAATTGCATTTTGCTGGCTTGTCAGTAGCTACTGGTTGACAAGTACAATTTTCATCAGCTGGCTCAGCATTGGTGGAATTTGAACACGAAGGGGAATCAATTGTTTTTGACTTTCTTTGATTGTTTTCACTTATTTCCCTTTTAATGCGCCTTTCCTTTGGAGTCATATAGTAAATGCTTGAGGGATCAGCAGTTTCATCAATTGAAGTACTGATTTCCTTGGCTTTTACTACATCCTCCAAAATTTCTTTCATGGACGGTGGTGAGGTCTCTGTAAGTCTGACAAACTTATTTGTTAAGACCTTTTTACCCTTAACTATCTTGGCAAAAGTATTTGGCAAGACAGCTTCATGATCAGTTTCAAGAATGGGGTCCATATAAGTAACTTCTGCAAGAGCAGCAGTAGCAGCATAGTCACTAGCAAAGAAGGCTTCAACTTGGGCAGGTACCTGCTCATTTACACACTTAGCTGTGTGTTGAGCAGATGTACACCATGAAGCAACAACCTTCTTGAGGTCATTTAGCTGGTTCTTAACATCTGCTGCCTCAACGTGAAGAGACTTTAAAGCAAAATTTTGTTTTTTAAGTTTTGAAATTTCATCCTTCAAGATCTTAATTTCATCAGTGTTGCTTTTAAGTTTATCATTTAAAGATTTGTTATCATTTTTCAAAACTTCTTCACGTTTACTGCCTCTACATAGATCAACTCTTAGGTAGTCAAACATTTCAGCTTTTTCATCATCAGTATAAGTTCAAAAATTTTCAACCTTATACAGCATTTCAGTTTTCCATTGAGGTGAATCCTTTTTCAGGTCAGCTTCCCTCATATCAGACACAAATGTACTACCATTATCATCCTCATCAGACTCCTCGACCTCCTTGGCCATCAATCACAGCTTTTTACCAGAAGCATAACCATCATCATCATCATCAGTATCACTGTCAGAAGATGAAGAAGAGCTGGTTACATCCCAGTCATGATGCTCAACAACTAGAACCTTTTCTGGCTTCTTTCCCTTTTTATCAGTCTTTGCATTTTCCTTCATCTGAGCTTTCATAGCTTTGTACTTGTTCTTGTACTTATCAGCTTTTGAGAAAGAGTTAGCATGTGAGATTGAAGGTTTCCTGGACATGCATTCAGCATCAAAATGTCCAACCTTCCCACAATTGTAACGCTCAGATTTAGGACCTTTGACTGATTTGCTATTATACCTAGCACTCGACTTCTTACTCCCTTTGTATGGCTTGCTGGTTCTATTACGATTGAACCTTTTAAACTGCCTAGCCAACAAAGCCATACCTTCAGCAAACCCTTCCACATCATTTTCATCATCACTGCTCTCTTCAGACCCAGTACCACTCTCCACATCATCTACAGCTGACTCTTCTTCTGCTGTCACCTTTTGAACCAGTAAAGCCTTTTGAGCTTTCTTTTTAGCAGCATCAATAAGAGCCGTATCATCTGTTTTAGAAGATTTTGAAGTGGTAGGGGCAGACTTGAAGTTTTCTTTCAAGTTTAATTCAAGTTTAGCTTCTGCCTTCTCATGGTTCCAAAGTGTACCATAGAGGAAATACATGTTAAAGTTCTTTAAAGTCTGGGTGGTTCTTAGAGGGTCAGTCACTGGTTTCCATTTAGTAGACAATGAGTCAATGAATTTGTTTACTTATTAAAAATCAGTATATGTGATTTTCAAAGTAAGCAGGTCAGCAACTAAGGAGTTAAACCTAATGAAGGTTTGCTTAAGGGTCTCATTCTTATAGGCAAAGAACATTTCATACTCTCTTTTCAAAGAAATAATCTTGTTCTGCCTAACCTCATCCATGCCTTCATAAGTAACATCTAGATAGTCTAACATAAGCTTAGCATTCAGTTTTCCCTTAATCAATTTGAACAGGTGGTTAGGTAAAATTATAGCTAACAGAGTTCTGATCTTAGGGTCAAGTCCAACACGAGGTTTGTCCTCGGCATCCCATTTGGCTGGAGTGAGAACAACCTCTCTGCCAGGAATGGCAGGAGTGTCAGCAGTAGCTGGAATGCTATCAATAGTCTCAGTTGGGACAAATGGATCATCTGTGGCAATACCAGACATGAGTGGGTCAATAGACTCCAGGTGAAGCATGAACCTTGCCTTCCAAGTTTACTACTCATGTTCATCAAATTTGGGTGATCTATTGGATGAGCCATTTTCAAGGTAAGATGTATTTGAGTATGCAGTCATGAGAGAATTCAGATCCAAGATATTAAATTATCAAGACTGAAGCTCTGATATCAGTTGTTGGTCCCTTGATAAACAACAGGAGTATTGTAGAGGGGGAGGGTGAATACAATTCTTTTTAATTAACTTAACAGTTAAACACAATTTAGTATTCAAGCAAGTAAATTAAATAGAGTCAAAGGTAATTTTTCAACGATTATTCTTTATTGATTAAATCACAAAGAATTACAACTATCCTTGGTGGAATGATAGTTGGTTGATACAGTTTACCTAAGTATAGCTACAGAGTGTGTTCTAAGCTATTACACGTTTTGGGACGCTAAATAAACAAACCCACACCACCCATTGTTACAATAGTGGATACATCAATTTATACTAGTCCTATTATCCGTGTAATTGTTCTATTGTCTACTGGTACATAGGATGTCTGTACTTGTGGGGACAACTGCATCAGAGAGCATGCTCTTCTCTTTCCTCTTTGGTAGCTATTTGCAGGAACACCCTAATTCGGTTTGGCACCACTATTTGTTTAAACAAATAGAATGTTGTGTTCCCTAGGCATTGACAAAGTATAACACATGTCTGCACATGCGTTAAACTTCTGCATTCCCACGTGGTCTTGTAAGGTCACTTGTCAGCCGCCGACGCGTGTCCTTTTCTGTTCAACTTTGTCTTTGACTTCTGTTGAATAGTACAATTGATGTAGACCACTCAGGAAACCACTATGCTTATAATGGAGCATAGCTGTCTTATGTAGTAAGCTGCATTCCAGCTATGCTGGTTCTTCATTGCTGAGTCACTTAATATTCTTGAATGGCTGAGTACACATCATGTGCTTAATTGAAGAATACTGTCTACATTGTGCTGGTAGACTAGGCAGCAAACTAAACACTTGATACAAAAATATCTGCTGTCAATACATAAACAAACTTGTGCTGGCTGCACATAACATTTTAGTGCAAATAAATTATAGTTTTGTCATAATTAAATCCTTAATTATTTTGGGGACTCAACAAAAGTTGTTAAAGATTGTCCTCAATTTTTAACGTATGAAAGTGTGGTGACCGCCAAACGTCAACAAACCGAGCCTGACCCTGTCAATTTGGGAGAAGCCGACTAGACTCCGATTCCAATTTGGAGAATTTATTTCGAGGTCTACCAATCCGCCGTCCAGTGGGTCATGTAAAGAGTCAAAAGAGTTCTTGTTTGTCGGATGCAGCATCTCGTTGTTCTTCGGAGGATGCTAGAGCATCTATTTATGAAACTGCAACTGCTACACGTGAGACCATGAGGGTGATAGAGGAGGAGGCTGAAAAAAGGACAAGAAAGTACGAAGAGCAAGTCGACAATCAAGTGATGTTGGAAAGTTTGAAGCTTCTATCTCAATCGGTGTCTTCCGACATTCCACCCAAGCAATACGAGTTGTTGATGCGAGCAAGGAGTAACATAACGAAGAAGTATGCGAGCAAGTTTACCGATGACAATTAGTGTTTATTGATTTTAACTTTGATGTAATCGTTTTTTATATTTTCATGTCTTGTATTGCCGTCTTTTTAAATTCAATAAAATGTTATTTTGTTTGAAGTAATTATTTGACAAACACAAATAATAATAATTATATTAATAATAATAATAATAATAATAATAATAATAATAATAATAATAATAATAATAATAATAATAATAATAATTTTTATACAAATAACAATATCATAATTTTTATTATATATAATACAAGTATAACAAATAATAATTAAGTTTAATATTAAATATTAGAAGTGGGACCAAGTTGTGGTATGTCATGGTTGTTAACAGTTAGTGGTTGGTTAGTGATGGAAAGAAGGTGCAGATGTGGCGCTGATGTGGCAGTCAGTACTATCATGACATAATGTCATGGTTAAGAATGGTCTAAGAAAAAAGTAGAATTTTTTATTTAAGTAAATTACACTAATGGTCCATGTGATTTATTGTTTACGTCGCTCGTCTCTATCTCATAAAAATTACATGGTTCGTCCCTGTGGTTTTAAATATCAATGGCGCTGGTCTCTGTGGTTTATTGTAAATTACGTCACTCGTCCCTATCTTTTTAAAATTACATGGTTCGTTCATGTGGTTTTAAATATCACGACACCGGTCCCTGTGGATTATTATTATTATTATTATTATTATTATTATTATTATTATTATTATTATTATTATTATTATTATTATTATTATTATTATTGTTATTATAATTATTATTGTTATTATAATTATTATTATTATTATCATTATTATTATTATTATTTTTGTGAATTATTATTATTAATTATTAATTAATTATTATTATTATTATTTTTGTGAATTATTATTATTAATTATTAATTATTATTATTATTATTATTATTATTATTATTATTATTATTATTATGCATTATTATTATTGTTATTATTATTGTTATTATTACATAATTCTAATTGCATCTCTTATTTTTAATTAATTTGAAATTTTCTATTTTCTTAATTCACAATCTTGCAACATAGATACATGATTCTCGTTACTGATCAACAGATGTGTAACATCCTCAATCGGACCCAGCTGTAAGATTACTATATTGCCCTTAAGTTAGTATTGTGTTACTATATGCTTTTATTTTTATTTAATATTTATTATTATTTATTGATGTGGTTAGGACCAGTTTGTGACAAGGGTCACATAACAGGTTTGTTTATTTATTTTGGACTTAGTTTAGGTTGCCAAATGATGTACGAAAGTTATTAGATAACTGGTAAATACCCGTGTGTGATGGGGTATTTTATTTAACATAAATATATAAGCAATATTCAGCTCATTTCTTCCATTTCTTGAAACTTCCACTCAACACCCGTACTTACTCTTTCACCTAACCAAAACCTTAATTACTAGATCTTGTTCTTGAGCTCAAATTAATCATATCTTCTTGTTCTCTGTGATTTACTGATTCTATCAAGGTAAGAATCATAACATTTCATGCTCTAATCTTTGAGAAAATTGGGTTTTTGTGTTAGTTAGTTGAAAGTGTGAATTTGGGTCAAAAATCTTTAAATTGATGTTGTTTTGATGTCAAAATTGTTGGTTTATAGTCTAAACTATGTTATTGTCGAGTTGTGGGTAATTTTGATGTCAAAAACGAGCTCTAGAACAAGAATTGATGATTTATGCTTGAAACCCGTCAGTTTCTGCTGTTGTAGCTCGATGAATACAACTGCAAGGTTGCATGTTGCAATTGCACGGTTGCGTGGTGTAACCGTACGGATGCAAGTGCAACTGTACGGATGCAGCAGTGTTGTGCAACTGGGCCAGAAACTCGCAACCGCACGGTTACATATTGTAACTGTACGGATGGAGGCTGTGATAATGCTAAAAACGAACATATATTTCATAGCATTATTCCTCAAGAAAGACAAGCTTTTAGTTACAATTGTTCTATTTACAAGTGATATTCGTTTAAATAATAAAAGGTGAAGACAAAAGACAGATTCGACGAATTGAAGACGCAAACGACCAAAAAGCTCAAAAGTACAAAAGACGATCAAAGAGGTTCCAATTATTGATAAGAAACGTCTCGAAATTACAAGAGTACAAGATTCAAAACGCAAAGTACAAGATATTAAATTGTACGCAAGGACATTCGAAAATCCGGAACCGGGACCAGAGTCAACTCTCAACGCTTGACGCAACGGACTAAAAATTACAAGTTAACTATGTATATAAATATAATATAATATATAATTAATTATATAAATTATATAAATTATATTTATATAATAAACCGTCGGTAAACAAAGAGCCAAAATGGAGTGAGCTGTATTTACAAACTCCGCGACTCGCGGAGTTTGAAGGCAAAAAGGGCCGCGAGTCGCGGAGCCCCAAATTCTGAAACTCCCTATAAAAGCAAATGAATTCTGATCGCAAAAAAAAAAATATATCCATCTCTCTATCTATATACGTAATATTTATATTTATAATTTATATTTTAATTTTAATTTTAATTATAATTCTAATAATAAGGGTATGTTAGCGAATATTGTAAGGTTGTAAGTCGAAATTCTGTCCGTGTAACGCTACGCTATTTTTAATCATTGTAAGTTATGTTCAACCTTTTTAATTTAATGTCTCGTAGCTAAGTTATTATTATGCTTATTTAATCCGAAGTAATCATGATGTTGGGCTAATTACTAAAATTGGGTAATTGGGCTTTGTATCATAATTGGGGTTTGGACAAAGGAACGACACTTGTGGAAATTAGACTATGGGCTATTAATGGGCTTTATATTTGTTTAACTAAATGATAGTTTGTTAATGTTAATATAAAGATTTACAATTGGGCGTCCCTATAAATTACCATATACACTCGATCGGACACGATGGGCGTGGTATTTATATGTACGAATAATCGTTCATTTAACCGGACACGGGAATGGATTAATAGCCACTAGAATAATTAAAACAGGGGTGAAATTATGTACAAGGACACTTGGTATAATTGATAACAAAATATTAAAACCTTGGGTTACACTCAGTCGACATCCTGGTGTAATTATTAAACAAAGTATTAAAATCTTGTTACAGTTTAAGTCCCCAATTAGTTGGAATATTTAACTTCGGGTATAAGGATAATTTGACGAGGACACTCGCACTTTATATTTATGACTGATGGACTGTTATGGACAAAAACCAGACGGACATATTAAATAATCCAGGACAAAGGACAATTAACCCATGGGAATAAACTAAAAATCAACACGTCAAACATCATGATTACGGAAGTTTAAATAAGCATAATTCTTTTATTTCATATTTAATTTCCTTTATTTTATATTTAATTGCACTTCTAATTATCGCATTTTTATTGTTATTGTATTTAATTGCACTTTTAATTATCGTACTTTTTAATTATCGCAAGTTTATTTTATCGCATTTTTATTAATCGCAATTTCATTATCGTTATTTACTTTACGCTTTAAATTAAGTCGTGTATTTATTATTTTACATTTGGTTTTAACTGCGACTAAAGTTTTAAAATCGACAAACCAGTCATTAAACGGTAAAAACCCCCCCTTTATAATAATAATATTACTTATATATATATATTTGTATTTTTACAAAAGTAAACTAATATAGCGTTAAGCTTTGTTTAAAGATTTTCCCTGTGGAACGAACCGTACTTACTAAAAACTACACTACTGTACGATTAGGTACACTGCCTATAAGTGTTGTAGCAAGGTTTAAGTATATCCATTCTCTAAATAAATAAATATTTTGTGTAAAATTGTATCGTATTTAATAGTATTTTCTGCTAAAATTTAATAGTATTATATACACTCCGCTACCACATCAAGTATTTTTAGCGCCGCTGCCGGGGAACTCAATTTCTTGCGTAAAAGCCGGAAGCGCAACGCTATATATATAAAAAAAAGATTTTTATTTTTAAGTTTACTTTTATTAAAATTCGTTTTTATAAAAATACGTTTTAAATATTCAAAAATATTAAAAGAAAAACAAAAATATAAATATTTTTAGGAGTTTGATAAATATTTAAGTTTTATAAAGTTTCTTTAGTTTGTAAAAATATAAGTTTTCTTTAATTTATTTTATAAATATATTTTATAAATATAAAACCAAAAAAAAAATAAAAAATAATATATATATATATAAATCTAGTTTTAAGATTTTTATTTATAAAATTATAAAGTAATTCTATTTTTATTTTAGTTTTTAAATATAAGTTTTTATTATATAAATATTTAGATTTTAAAACAAAAAAATATAAAACAGAAAATATAAAATAAAAAAAAAAGAAAAAGGTCGAATTAAAAACTGTACCTGAGTTGAATTCTGGAACCCCGCGACTCGCGGAGTTTTCTGCTTCGGGCACCGCAACTCGCGGAGCTACTCTGACACCGACAGAACCCTAATTCAGCATTAATTACGGGTAATTATTAATTATTATTATTATTAACCCTAAATAATTATTATTATTATAATTAGTTTTATTTTAAAGTTTCTTTTTATTTAATTTGTTTTATTTAGTTAAATTAGTTTAATTAAATTGTAAAATTAATAGTTTTAATAAATAAATAATATAAAAATAATATTTTTATAAAAATTGTACTTTTTACAACTTTTTGTATATTTTTATATTTTGTCCCTTTTCAATCGTTTTAGCGTAATATTTGTATTTTTAGCTCATATTTAGTTTTAAACTTAGTTTTTGCCATAGTTATTTTTACTTCTAGATTTTTAGGCTTTGCCGTAGAATTCCTTAAGTGCTTTTTCTTTAGACTAAGATTTAGGTACTTTAGAATTTTGCGACGCCTTTTTAAGTTTTAGTTTCTTTTTAAGTTATTTCCATTTGGGATTTAGTTTTTCCTGTAAGCTTTAATATTTTTAGACGACTTTTATCTATGTATCAATTATCATTCCAATTAGTAATCTCAATTTGCGATTATAATTTTAAGTTAGTTGTAGTAATAAGATTAGGTTAGTCAAGTGTTTTTAAGTGTTATAAGTTTCTTTTATTTTTCCGTCACCTTTTATTTGTCAACCATTTTTCTTTTTCGACCTTTTTCCGACGGGCTCTTTTTCTTTCTTATTTCTCGCTATTCTAGTTTTAGGACATAGATTTTTATTCTACTTCTTATCTAAATTTCTTAAAATTACGAAAATTTATTTTAAGTGGTTAAATTGATAGACATCAAAATTTTCTGGTTCGTAGTAATAGTTGGATTTGTACGTAGACCGGGTTATTGGAGCCAAACAGTCCTCAATTATATTGAGAATAAACGAATCCTGCCCCTCTGCTGCATCTTTTGGCTATTCGAAACGTGGGCAAAATCAGAAAAGTCTATTGATTGGATAACTTATTATAATTTTTCTTTCCTTTTAAAAACTAATAGGATATTCAGTGAATGCACCGAGCAAGACGTTCACCACCTTTTGTACGTTCACCACCTGTAACTAGATCAAGACATTTAGCAAATATTACTACCGTTGATTTTTCTTTAGAACCGTCATCCAGTCAACCAAGTACTCCAGTTCAAATTTTCGATAATCCATTTTTTGAACCCGACCTCACAATTGAGAATCCGGAGAATATTCAGGAACGATTCGTAGATCCTGAACCATTAAATTTTCCTCCGGAACCACCAATCATTCAAACAGAGATTGTTGAGGAATGAACCATTAAATCAGAATCCTCTAGTGATTCCGATTCAACAAATTCAATTATGGAGAATCTGGAACCTTTAAGTATGGAAGACCGAATGAGAGCTAAACGCACTGGCCAAGGTCACGCAATTACTCATCCAGACATTAATGCGCCAGATTATGAAATCAAAGGACAAATTCTACACATGGTGACTAATCAATGCCAATTTAGTGGTGCGCCGAAGGAATATCCAAATGAACATCTACGTACCTTTAATAGGATCTGCACACTATTTAAAATAAGAGAAGTGGAGGATGAACAGATATATCTCATGTTATTTCCCTGGACTTTAAAGGGAGAAGCCAAAGATTGGTTGGAATCGTTACCTGAAGGGGCGATTGATATATGGGACGTTTTAGTTGAAAAATTTCTTAAACAATTCTTTCCGGCATCTAAAGCCGTAAGACTTCAAGCAGAAATTGTTACGTTTTCACAGAAGCCAAATGAAACTCTATATGAGGCGTGGACAAGATTTGGAAAGTTGTTAAGAGGATGTCCGCAACATGGTTTAGACACCTGTCAAATAGTACAAATATTCTACCAAGGATGCGACATCACTACAAGGAAAGACATAGATATAGCAGCTGGTGGTTCTATTATGAAGAAAACCGAAACTGATGCTTACAAAATTATTGATAACACTGCTTCCCACTCACATGAGTGGCAGCAAGAAAAAGATATCGTTAGATCATCTAAAGCAGCTAGAGCCGATTCTAGCCATGACTTAGATTCCATTTCTGCAAAGATAGATGCTGTCGAGAGACGAATGGAAAAGATGACTAAAGATATTCACTCAATACGAATTAGTTGTGAGCAGTGTGGAGGACCACATTTGACAAAAGATTGTCTCAGCATTGAATTAACAATGTAACAAAGAGAGAATATTTCATACATAAACCAAAGGCCTGGAAATAATTATCAGAATAATTATCAACCGCCAAGACCTATTTACAATCAAAACCAGAATTATAACCGAAATATTCCATACAACAACCAACAAGGTCCTAGCAATCAACAAGTATCCAATAATACTTACAATCAGCAAAGACCTAATTTTCAAAACAAACCACCACAACAAACCGATGATAAAAAGCCGAATTTAGAAGATATGATGACGAAGCTAGTTGAAACTCAAACGCAGTTTTTCACATCTCAGAAACAAACTAATGAACAAAATGCTCAAGCATTTAGAAATCAACAAGCTTCTATTCAAAATCTGGAACAAGAAGTAAGTAACCTAGCAAGGTTAATAGGTGAAAGAAAACTGAGAAGTCTACCTAGTGATACAAATGCTAACCCCCGGAATGAAACAGCTAAAGCCATTACCACAAGAAGTGGTACAACACTTAAACCACCTGAAATACCTGTAACTTCTGATGAAGCTATTCCTACTCCACAAGAACCACAACCTAATCAAGATAAGGAAAAAGAACCGGTAGTTGAAAAGGTTAATGAAGATAACACAGTTAAGGCTAAACCTTATGTTAAACCATACCAACCACCACTTCCTTACCCGAGTAAAATGAAGAAAGAGAAACTTGAAGCCGAGCAATCCAAATTCTTGGATATGTTTAAACAGATAAATGTAAATCTTCCTTTCATTGATGTGATTTCAGGAATGCCTAGATATGCTAAATTCTTGGAAGATCTAATCTCAAATAGAAAGAAAATGGAAGAACTCTCGGCTGTTACTATGAACGCTAATTGTTCAGCAGTGCTGTTGAATAAGATACTAGAAAAACTATCTGATCCAGGAAGTTTCACAATTCCATGTTTTCTGGGTAGTCTTAGTTCAATAGAAGCATTGGTAGATTTAGGTGCTAGTATAAATCTAATGCCGTATTCACTATACGCTAAACTAGACCTTGGAGAATTGAAACCAACCAGAATAAGCATACAACTAGCCGATAGATCAATAAAATATCCTAGAGGGATAATGGAGAATATGCTAGTTAAAGTTGGTACTTTAGTATTTCCAGTAGATTTTGTTGTTCTGGACATGGAAGAAGATTCTCAAGTTCATCTCATATTAGGAAGACCATTCTTAAACACGGCTAAAGCAATGATAGACGTGTTCGGTAAGAAATTGACCCTAAGTATAGAGGAGGAGAGTGTTACCTTTTCAGTTGATAGAGCAATGCAACAACCGCAATCTGCAGATGATACATGTTATTATATTCAAACTATAGATGCACATGCAGAATTATTAGAAGAATTTCCAGAATTACAAGGAACAGGAGAATGTTCTTTAGGAGAAGGTAATGAACCAATTGATGAAGCTGAAATGTTAGCTACACTTATAGCTAATGGATATGAACCAACAACAGAAGAAATTCAAATGCTAAAAGAAGAAGACAGATATCGATACAAATCATCGATAGAAGAACCTCCGAAATTAGAGTTAAAGCCACTTCCAAACCATTTGGAATACGCTTATTTACATGGTGAATCTGAACTACCTGTAATAATATCGTCTTCTCTTACTGAAAATGAGAAATCACAACTCATTTCTGTGTTGAAAGCTCATAAACCAGCCATTGCATGGAAGATTCATGATATTAAAGGAATAAGTCCTTCGTATTGCACACATAAAATCCTTATGGAAGAAGGTCATAAAACGTATGTGCAACGCCAATGAAGACTAAATCCTAATATGCAAGATGTAGTTAAGAAAGAGATTATTAAACTGCTAGATGCAGGTTTAATTTATCCAATTTCTGATAGTCCATGGGTAAGCCCAGTTCAATGCGTGCCTAAGAAGGGTGGCATGACTGTCATTACAAATGAGAAAAATGAGTTTATTCCTACTAGGACTGTAACAGGATGGCGTGTGTGTATTGATTATAAAAAATTAAATGACGCCACCAGAAAAGATCACTTTCCCTTACCTTTCATAGATCAAATGTTGGAAAGATTAGCCGGAAATAGTTACTATTGTTTTCTAGATGGATTTTCCGGATATTTTCAAATTCCAATAGCACCCGAGGACCAAGAGAAAACCACATTCACGTGCCCTTATGGTACTTTTGCTTACAAACGCATGCCATTTGGACTTTGTAACGCCCCTGCAACCTTTCAAAGGTGTATGATGGCGATTTTTCACGACATGATAGAAGAATGCATGGAAGTTTTCATGGATGACTTTTTAGTCTTCGGTGATACATTTGAATCATGTCTAGTTAATCTGCAATGAATGCTTATTAGATGCGAACAATCAAATCTAGTACTTAATTGGGAGAAATGCCATTTCATGGTTAAAGAAGGTATCGTTCTTGGACATAAAATTTCAAAAGAAGGAATTGAAGTGGATAGAGCTAAAGTAGATGTAATTGCTAAACTTCCACATCCCACCAATGTTAGAGGAGTTAGGAGTTTTCTAGGGCATGCCGGTTTTTACCGACGTTTCATAAAAGATTTTTCTAAAATTGCCACTCCTATGAATAAACTCCTAGAAAAAGATGCTCCATTCATCTTTTCAGATGAGTGTATCAAATCTTTTAATATTCTTAAAGAGAAACTCACTAATGCGCCGATCATGATAACACCAAATTGGAATCTACCATTTGAACTAATGTGCGATGCAAGTGATTTTGCAATAGGAGCCATTTTAGGACAAAGGATTGAAAAACGATTTCAACCTATATATTATGCTAGTAAGACGTTACAAGGAGCACAAATGAACTATACAACTACTGAAAAAGAACTCCTTGCTATTGTCTTTGCTTTTGACAAATTTCGATCATATCTCGTTCTAGCAAAAACGGTGGTCTATACCGACCATTCTGCTCTTAGATACCTATTTTCGAAACAAGATGCTAAACCAAGATTAATCCGTTGGATCTTACTCTTACAAGAGTTTGATATTGAAATCCGAGATAAAAGAGGAGCAGAAAATCTCGCCGCTGATCATCTTTCTCATCTTGAAAATCCTGAATTAGAAGTTCTAAATGAATCGGCCATACAAGACAACTTTCCTGATGAATATCTATTGAAGATAGATTATAAAGAAATACCATGGTTTGCAGACTATGCAAACTATTTAGTATGTGGATTCCTTGAAAAAGGATTATCGTACCAAAGACGAAAGAAATTCTTCAGTGATATAAAACACTATTTTTGGGAAGATCCACATCTGTTTAAAAGTTGTCCCGATGGAATAATACGCCGATGTGTATTTGGAGATGAAGCTAGTAAAATATTAAACCATTGTCACACAGGACCAACAGGAGGGCATTATGGGCCTCAACTAACAGCAAGAAAAGTTTATGATGCTGGATTCTATTGGCCTACAATTTACAAAGACGCACACCTTCTTTGCAAATCCTGTGATGCTTGTCAAAGGGCCGGAAAAATAAGTCAACGTGATGAAATGCCACAAAATGTCATCCAAGTATGTGAAGTATTTGACATTTGAGGTATTGACTTTATGGGTCCATTTCCAAAATCTCATAATAATCTATATATACTCGTAGCCATTGATTATGTATCTAAATGGGCGGAAGCACAAGCTCTCCCAACTAACGATGCACGAGTTGTAGTCAACTTTTTAAAACGTCTTTTTGCAAGGTTTGGAACACCGAAAGCTTTAATAAGTGATCGGGGTACTCATTTCTGTAATAATCAACTTGAGAAAGTTCTTAAAAGATATGGAGTAACTCATAAAATCTCCACCGCATATCATCCACAAACAAGTGGACAAATTGAAAATACCAACCGAGCTTTAAAACGTATTCTAGAGAAAACCGTAGGATCAAATCCGAAGGAATGGTCCATTAAATTGGAGGATGCACTCTGGGCTTTTAGAACAGTCTACAAAACTCCAATTCGAACCACACCTTTTAGACTTGTTTATGGAAAAACATGTCATCTTCCAGTAGAAATTGAACACAAAGCATTTTGGGCTTTGAAGACATGTAATCTTGATTTACATGAAGCCGGACATCTACGGTTAAGTCAACTAAACGAATTAGAAGAATTAAGACATGAAGCATACGAAAATTCGTTAATCTATAAAGAAAGAACGAAGAAATGGCATGATAAAAGAATCAGAAGTTCAAAAGAATTTAAGGAAGGAGACAGAGTTCTTCTTTTCAATTCACGATTCAAGCTATTTCCTGGAAAATTGAAATCAAGATGGTATGGACCATTCATAGTCAAAAGAGTTTTCCCATACGGAACGATAGAATTAATAAATTCAAATGGGATTGAATTTAAAGTTAATGGTCACAGAGTTAAACACTACATAGATAGTCCGATGGAAGTCGACAACGAAGTTAATCACAATTTCGACACCACAGCTAACTAAGTGTGGGGAGAATCAAGTCTTTAAAGGATAATATGTATTTCTATTAGAGTTAGATTGTCTGTTTTCGTGTAGTTCTCGAAAATGGAACCCGAATGGTCTTTCCCTAGCAGACCCTAAATAACTAGTCTTCTCCCCCCATTCTGAATTTTTATTTTTTTTAGGTTTTTACAAAATGAAGACTGCCTGTGAACTAAACCATGGTCTAATGCTACACGCTTTGATCACTAAACGTAATAATGACACACTACCGAGTGAAATAGTATCAGTAATCAGAGAAAGATTGGACGGAGTTAGAAAAGAATCCAGATGCGAAGATAATAAGTTACAATTTGGTAAAGGAAAATCAAAATCCGCAGCAAAAAGAAGAGCACAACACCTAGAAAGATGTCACAAATGCGGAAAATGGTCACATGGAGGTAAAT